>NC_090066.1:2207871-2210371 GCF_038355195.1 Osmerus mordax
CCTATGACTGTGTCCTGGTGGCCAGGTCATCCTCCTGTGTAGTTTAACTGTCACCAGACACACTCTGATCCAGGAAGCACCACTCGAGGTTTTCAGAGGCCCCCTCTGTCTGTGTGTGTGTGTGTGTGGGAGAAAGTGAGTGTGTATACTTGAAAGATTAGACTCACACACCCCGCATGCCCAACCCCCAACATGTACCAGGCAGGGGTGTAGGCCTTTGATGTTAGAGGGTGTGTGTGTGTATGTGTGTGTGTGTGTGTGTGTGCGCGCTGTTCGGAATATGACCTGGTTCTCTTTTCTACATCTCAGCTGAAGTTGGTCTCATTAAAACACTCAGCTAATGAAGAAGAGGTGTGTGTGACCGTGTGTGTGTGTGTGTGTGCTTTCCAGACAGAGAGGTAAGGAGAGGACAAGGAGGAGGTGGAGAGAGATAGAGAGAGGGAGGAAGGTGAGGGAGTGTGCTCTGAATTCACTAATACAATTTACCAAAAGAACATTCTCTATTTATCTTATCAGCAATGCTCGTGGTTTTCATCTGGACACACACACACACACACACCACATTCTGCATATCCTAAGGTCAAAACAAGGGCCTTATTTGAGTAATGCAGTGATTTGAACATGAGACTAATTACTGGGAGTTCCAAAGCTTCAGTTCAAGGATGTCCATGTAGCCAGGGCAGTGTGTCTGTCCCTGGGCAGAGGGCTCAGGAAACAGGCCAGGCTGTGGAGGCCTGTATGGTGTCCAAGACCATGCACAAACACATGGTTTCCTTGGCCTTCAATAATTCATATTTTCTCACTGTCTCAGGTTCTGAATGTATAGTGTGTGTGTGTGTTAGTATGTGGTTAACAGCAGGCCCCTGGCCTACTTGCAGAAGTGTGTCATGCTACCAGCCTCTCACCCACTAAAGAAAAAAGAATTTCTTAAAAGCAGAAACTCTTTCTCAACATCTCTCCCTCTATCAGCCTCCTCCTCTCCTCCTCCTCCTCTCCTCTCCTCCTCTCCCTCTCCTCCTCCTCCTCTCCGTCTCCTTTTCTCCTCTCCCGTTGTAAAGAAAACAGCCCCTTTTTATGCTGCTCCATTGCACAGCTAACAAGCACATCAATTCTGTTCCTGAGAAAGAAGTGATCAATACGATCTTCTCAAGCTGTCTGTTGCAACACACACACATATATATATATATATATACACACACACACGCACACACACACACACACAAGAAGGCTTTGTGTGACACACACAGGGTGTAACAGAGATGGGTATTATCTGTCAGTCCCACCAAAACAAAGGGTATTCATGTGACAGGCCTAAGCTTGGGGCTTGGTGTGTGTGTGTGTGTATATGTGTGTCAGTGCGGGCAATATGACATCTGGCATATCTGAATGGTATAGACGTAGCAGAGGGAATTAATCATTAAAGACAATCCAACAGTCTTGACTGGCTGATCAGACCTACCATTCTCTCACTGCTGTGTGATCCTGACCCACATTCCAGGCCTGAACCCCCAAACCAGCCGTCATTGGTTCCCCTCAGATCTCCCCTGGCCCCGCCCCCCCCAGGGTGTCTCCCAGTGCATGATGGGTAGTCTGAGAGGAGGAGACTTCAAAGGGCAGGAGGGGGAGCATGGCTAGACAACAAGGGCTAATTAAGACTCATATGCACACATATCCACAGACACACCAACCAGACACACAGACACAGACACACAGACAGACACAGACACACAGACACACAGACACACACACACACACCAGTGTTCACAGAAAGCCAAAACAAGTCAACTACCACCCACACAAGCGTGACAGCCAGCTAGTCCCTGAGCAGCCCTGCTCACCACCTGCAACAGCAGCTCTCCCAGGGGCTCCACCTCCAAACTCAGCTGCCAGCACAACTTTCCTGCCTTTGTCTTCATGTCTGTCTGTTCTCTCTCTCTCTCCCCTTTTCTCTCTCTCCCTTTCTCTCTCTCTCTCCCTCTCTCCTCCCCCCCCCCCCCCCCTTTCTCTCTCTCTCGCTCTCTCTCTCTCTCTCTCTCTCTCCCCTTCTCTCTCCTCCCTTTCGCCTCCTCCTCCTCATCTCCATGGCGACCAAGGCCCCAGAGCCCATGTTCTTCTTTTCCTAACTGTTTCTACCCCTGAGTTAGGAAGTCTAATCTATCCCAGGGTTAGGAGGACTAATCTATCCCAGAGTTAGGAGGTCCCAGAGAGAAAGAGAGAGAGATTGAAAGACAGAGCAAGAGTGAAAGAGAGAGCAAAAGAGAGAGGTAAAGAGAGAGCTAAGAGAGAGATTGCGAGAGAGCAAAAGAGAGAGAAAATGAGCATATTTCAACAAGCAGAACAGAATGGTGCCTTTGTGTTTGTCTGAGAGCCATGAAATGAGCATGGTGACTCCCAGTAATGTACAGTACTGCTAGCTGAGGAATGGGGGGAAGGGAGAGAGAGATATGAAGGGAGGGAGGAAGAGAGAGAGACAGAGAGAGAAAGAGGCAGACTTGTTGGT
>NC_090066.1:2215371-2257871 GCF_038355195.1 Osmerus mordax
ATAGATATCTCTGTATCACACACACACACACACAGATATCTCTGTATCACACACACACACACACAAACACACACAGGGTCTATCAGTGCATGGTACTCTGATGGTGGTGTGACTGAAGAGTCTGGTCTGGGTCCAACTGGGCCGCTCCACTTCCCACAATGCCTCTCTTCAGACCCCAGCAGGAGGGCTCTGGCCCCCTCTACCCCCCCCCCCCCCAACACACACACACACACCCCTCCCCCGGTCCAGAACACACACTTCTCCCTTTCACCCTCTGTACCACCTTCCCTCCTCTCCCTTCTTCAATCGTTCTCTCTCTCTCTCTCTCTCTCTCTCTCTCTCTCACACTCCTCAGAGAGAGGGGCAGTTCATCCTGCCTCGCCCGACCACTCTGACACCAGCAACATTCATCCATGCTGACATCACAGTCAAACAACAAAAGAAGGCCATTGTACATTGTGCACGCACGCACACACACACACACACACACACACACACACACACATACACACAGCTCAGCTAATGGCTCATCACATGACCTCAATTCTCTCTTTACAACAAACGGAAGGAAACTGAGGTTCATGCACCTGTCTGTGATTGTGTATGTGTGTGTGATTTCTCTGTTTAGAAGCCTGCTGTACCAGAGGTGAAGAGTGAGGAGCTGACATGCTACTACCCATATCATCATCATCTGAACTGCAGAACCACTAGCGACTGACTGGGCTCCACACAGACACACACACACACATATATATACACACACACACTGACATGCACACACGTACACAAAAGCTGATCCCCGTCGTACAAACACACCATCCCACCTCTCTTCCACATTCCTCAAATGGCTGACAAAGCTTCTATCATCTGTGCACATGGTGTGTGTGTGTGTGTCTGTGTCTGTGTGTGTGTGTACTGACAGCCCCCCACTCCCTCACCAACCTCTCAATACCATCCCGTGAGTTTATTCACCCATGATCAGTATGAGGAGGGCTCAGAGAGGGCTTTAACAGGGGCGGGGAGCGGGGCACCACTGCATGGCAGGCCTGGGAGGGTTGGAGAGGGGGGCACCACTGCATGGCAGGCATGGGAGGGTGGGAGAGGGGGGCACCACTGCATGGCAGGCCTGGGAGGGTGGGAGAGGGGGGCACCACTGAATGGCAGGCCTGGGAAAGTCTTGACCAACAGCTGCCACTCCCAGAGTTATAGTCCACCTGTAGTTCTTTATGTAGCTGGCACACATGGAAGCACACACACACACACACACACAGCAGGAGGTTCACACAGCTGCTGTGTGATGGCTTCAACTGAGATGCAAACTCAGAGGTCCAACCCTGAGGAAACAGAACGTGGTGGAAACACTCCTGCAGATGTCTTTCTGAGCAGACACTCTGGGTGCTGGGAAAGTGGAGCCTGTTAAAAGTTCTGCTTCTGAATGGTTCTATTCCAGAAGTCTAAACAGCTTCTGAGGGGGAAGAGAGACACACTCACCCTTCACTAATTATACTCATTATGCAACCTACAATTAGCCTTCCCCCCACGAAAAAAAAGAAAAACTTAATTATCACTCGACCCAAAATACACCCTCTGGCCAGGATTGGCCCACAGATCCGGCCTATCAGGCTTTTCTTTCTTTACTTCCCTGTCTCCCTGTCACCCCCCTCCCCCTCTTCTTCCTCACCCCCCTCTACCCAGCCCCCCCACCACCCCCTCTACCCAGCCCCCCCCCCACCTCTCTCTCCCATAAATAAAAAAAGGAGGAAAAAACACACTAATTGTCCGTCACAACCATGTGACTGTCACATTCCATGTGTCACCCCCCCCCCCCTCCTCGGAGCACTGCTGGGGTTCAGCCCCGCCCCCTCAGACGGCCCTGTGTCAACAAAGCTCACACGTGTATTTAAGGAGACCTCAGGACCCCCCCAGCCCTGAACCTCCCCAGCCCTGAAACCCCCCCCCCCAGCCCTGGACCCCCCCAGCCCTGGACCCCCCCAGCCCTGAACAGACAAACAGTCAGAGCGACAACTTGAGCAGACAGACAGAAAGCTATACTGACAGACAGCCAGGCATGCAGACAGCCGGACAGACAGACAGCCGGACTGACAGACAGACAGGCAGGCAGGCAGACAGGATGTTCAGATAAAGGATCTTCTATATGACACAGATACAGAATAGGATGCCATCTCTTTATCAAGATCGTGTGGCTGGTATGAAAACAGAGATGGGGGGTGGTGGGGGGGGGGGGGGTTGGAGGGGGTCTTGGCTCAGAGATACAGAGCTGGCAAGGAACAATATCTGTTATGAATATGTATCACATGGATTTGAACACCACACAATGAAATGGATCTAAAGACACCTCATCAATAAATCTCTAAGAAATTGAACTACTATTGATAATAATTACTGGTTAGCCCTCTCTTCCAATGTCCCTTTTGCTAAAATCCTGGGAACTATAGTAGTCTTAGACAAAGTGTTCAAGTCTTCCCAGTGTTAAACTAAGGTAACGTGAAGAGTTTGAGGAGAGAAACTGGACTCAGGTCAGTATAATTAGTACCTCTCTTGGGATCTGTTTCACAAAGAACAGCCTGGATCTTGATGTGGGTCAATGTCGCAGCAACTGAGAGAAGTAACCTGAACACACACACACACACACAGTCTTACACAACACACACACATCTTCTAATGGCTACACTATGAGTGTACTACAGTAGCCTAAACCAATCAAGTTGGCTTTCACCTTTATCACCGGAGTGCAATCTGACTGTAATAACACTGTGCACTGATCCATTTCCACCCATTATAGCGGTACACAGATTCCGTTTCACGGGAACAAACGATCTAGGGTTTGGATTACTGTCAGACTTTAGTATTCCACTCTGTGACGGCACACAACACAGACCTCTACATCATCACCTCATTCCAGCCACAATTGTCTTCGCACTGTCTTCATTATGTTATAGATGTAGCCTACGCATCAAAACAAATGCAAAACCTTAGCCTACATTTTTCAATACGTGACGCAGTGTTTAAACAACATTCGGTGAATAACCACATATGATATAAGTTTAAACAACTAAATGTAGCAGTGACTACAACCAGTGACACGCGTTGTAAAGGGGCATTTCCTGGACCAGAAACTTGTGAACACAAACAAATGCCGTTTTACCACTGGAGTATTTACTTATATGAACCATAGCGTGGCTTCTAAAACAAGTTTAACCTTCTATAGACACCATTGAACGGATAAATTACCCATGAGAAAAAACTGTAAAGCTCAACTACATACATTTACTGTAGCGATGCTACGTTGCGCTTTCAAGCTGTCTGTGTGTTGCAATTTCGCAGCAGCGTTTGAGCCGCGATTCCTGCTTACATTGAAATAACGAAACAGACCCAAATACGCCTAAACAGTAGATGAATTACCAGAAAGATTTGGGGTTATTTCCTCCCGACTACCAGACCTTGCTCTGCTCTTCTTCCTCGGAGGCCGGATGCTGTCTTTCCACCCACCAGCAAAAACAGTTAGTCTTCGTCGTTGTGGCTCTGCTCACCTTACTCCGAGATCAATAATCTCAGGAGACAACTGTTTCCAAAAGGACAAAATGTACTAAATTCCGAAACTTCTCTTCTATAGCAAGAGGGGAGTTTATGGAGACTGAGAACGGATGGTGTCGACAGACGAACCGGGAGGGTTGAAATCTGTGGCTGCCCGCATTCTGACGCCTCCGCCTAGTGCTGCTGTTACCACCGACATACGAGAGAAGATGAAGTGAAGTCTCTTCGAATGGAGACTGAACAGCGCCGCCTGTTAAGGGAACGGCCAAGGGCCAATATGAGATTAGTAGTTTTGTAGCTCCCCCCGCTGGAGTGAAGATGGTCTCGCATTCCTATGGATAAACATTTAGCATATTCTGACGGTATTTTATGTTAGAGTATGTGAGTGTGTCTGAAACTAAATCTCAAATCAAAATTCCCCTCAAGAATAAAACAAGGACCTTTTGAAACTGAATATTTAATTTTCTTGATCCTCAAGTTCAAGTTCTATTTCCAGTTTTTTTTATACATTATTGCCTGTAACTACTTATCCAACCATTTAACCTGTATAATTTATCTCTCTTTCTCTCTCTCCTCCCCTCTGTGTCATTGAAATTGTTATGTATCTTAAGAACTTTGACCTAGTTGGATCGTTGGTCGTCAGATTCATGTTCTAGAACAGGACATTTCGCCCCACAAGACCCACAAAGGATCCTGCATAAACTTCAATCTCCTTACAAAATGTCCCGAGCAGCCGACAGACTGAAAGTGTTCCTGAATCATCTGGATCGGTCCTCTTTTATTGTATCCTTTCCTTTCCAGGGGAGCGAATACAGTGCATGACGACTGTCTTTGACGGTGTTCGACTCGATGGGCGTCGATACAGGAGAGACCGGGGATGTGAACCAGACAAGCTATGAGCAGGCCTCAAAACAATCTCGACATTCAAAATTATTCTAGTTTATTAATTCAAATAGTTATTATCCTAGTAGTTATTATTCTAGTTTTAATCTTTTTTTCCTGGCTGACATTTACACAATTTGAGCACTGTTGCTTTACAGTAGCGGTATCCTACGGTCGCTTTTGTTAGTAAACATAACATGTAGCCTATGCTTGATTTAGGCGGTCTTTAACAGTATAATCTTTTAATTATAGCTAATAGCGTATTGTTACAATGTCAATGCCTCTATTATAACAAACGTGTCTTTAACCGATTAACGTAAAGCAAGCGTCATCGACTTCTGGACAAAACGTTGCATATTATCACCCACAGGTTCTCAGGTAAGAAAAATATTGCATCGGCTTGTTATAAAATGAAATAGGCTAAATAAGAACCAGAAGGAGTCTATAGACTACCATATAGATATTTAGGATACTGTCCCCTTTGGCACACATTGCACAACGCTGTGATACTTGTTCTGGTCATTCAACTTTGGCTTAGCCTGATATCACACCAGTGTGAGATCAATAAACACTCATTTCGTCCTCCCGTTCTCAGGTACACGCTGGACAATGACCTTCTGACCCCAGAGCAAAGGATCTCCTATGAGGAAAATGGCTTCGTCCTCATCAAGAATCTGGTGTCTGATGAGGATATTGACAGATTCAGGCAAGACACGACTCGTCCACACTCACATAGGCTACTACTGCAACTTTGTAATCAGTAACGTATGCCATGATGACAACCTGTTCTGTCGCTTTCAACGAGATCTGGAGGCATTCTTCAACTCCATATCTAAAACGTATGGACTTGGATGTGTGTGTGTGTGTGCAGGGGGGCGTTTGAGCGGATCTGCAGGAGAGAGGTGCAGGTCCCGGGGTTGGTGGTGATGAGGGACGTGGCCATCTCCAGGTCAGAGTTTGTCCAGGACCAGAAGGCCGTGTCCAAGCTGCAGGACTTCCAGGAGGACCCAGAACTGTTCCGCTACTGCTCCCTGCCCCAGGTACTACACACACACACACACACACACACACACACACACACACTCACACACACACTCCACATAACTGTAATAAACATAAATAACACTGTTCGTACACACATACTTAACCTATACCTAATATACCTAATTATAAAAACTATTTTCTTCATGGACTACTGGGATGTATGTGTACTATTGAATGTATGTAATGTTATGTATGTACTTGTGCGCCTTTTTGCGTGCATCTACTTATCTTCATCTGTGGTAATTGTGTATCCTATAGTCTGTAGACTACCCTTTCATGAATCATCGGCCCCAACCTATAAGATTTCCTAGCTTCTTTGGGGGACCCATTCACTCTCTACCCAATTGATCTTGTACCCCAACTGTATTATTGTAATATTTGAAGTGGTATTGTGAATAAATAAATAAACAATACGGGCCTACGTGACCCAGTTCACATGTTTAACATGTTTCCATGTTTCCGCCTTAGATCCTGAAGTTTGTGGAGTGTTTCACTGGACCAAACATCATGGCCATGCACACCATGCTGATCAACAAGCCCCCAGATGCAGGTGCTGAGTCAAGACTGACACCAACCCAGAAACCACCTCAGAGCATCAGTACATATGTTCCCCCGACCTCTGACCTTTGACCCTGCTCTCAGGCAAGAAGACGTCCCGCCACCCCATGCACCAGGACCTTCACTACTTCCCCTTCCGGCCGGCCGACCGCATCGTGTGTTCCTGGACCGCCATGGAGCGGGTGACGAGGCAGAACGGCTGTCTGGTGGTGCTGCCCAGCACCCACACTGGCATCCTCAAGGAGCATGACTACCCAGAGTGGGAGGTGAGACTGTGGGTGTGGGTGTGGGTGTGTTTCTGTGGGTGTGTGTCTGTGGGTGTTTCTGTGGGTGTGTTTCTGTGGGTTTGTGTGTTTCTGTGGGTGTGTCTGTGTCTGTGGGTGTGTTTCTGTGGGTGTGTTTCTGTGGGTGTTTCTGTGGGTGTGTTTCTGTGGGTGTGTTTCTGTGGGTTTGTGTGTTTCTGTGGGTGTGTCTGTGTCTGTGGGTGTGTCTGTGGGTGTGTTTCTGTGGGTGTGTTTCTGTGGGTGTTTCTGTGGGTGTGTTTCTGTGGGTGTGTTTCTGTGGGTTTGTGTGTTTCTGTGGGTGTGTCTGTGGGCTTGTCTGTGGGTGTGTTTGTGTCTGTGTGTGTGTGTCTGTGGGTGTGTCTGTTGGTGTGTCTGTGGGTGTGTTTGTCTCTGGGTGTGTGTGTGTCTGTGGGTGTGTTTCTGTGGGTGTGTTTCTGTGGGTGTGTTTGTGTCTGTGGGTGGGTGTCTGTGGGTGGGTTTCTGTGGGTGGGTGTGTGTGTGTGTCTGTGGGTGTCTGTGGCTGTGTGTGGGTGTGTCTGTGGGTGTGTCTGTGGGTGTGTGTGTGTCTGTGGGTGTGTGTGTGGAGCACTACACTCTCACCGGCAGCACACACATGCAAGCACTGCCGCACAATCGGGTGTCTAGGTGAGACACACACACAACATCACACTTGCACATGTAAACAAACACACACACACACACACAACATGCACTGGTGCTACAAACACACACATGCAACATGCACTTGCACACACACACACTCAGATAATGGTACCCGTGTCATGGCCATCACCTGTGTCTCCTCAGGGTGGGGTGAATAAGATGTACCACGGGATCCGAGACTTTGACCCCCAGCATCCCAGAGTGCACCTGGAGATGGAGAAGGGAGACACAGTCTTCTTCCACCCTCTCCTGATCCACGGCTCTGGCATGAACCAGACCGAGGGCTTCCGCAAGGTAACTCTCCGACCAAACACCCCTCTCCTTAGAACGCATCCACGACCCCTTCGGATGTTTATCCTTGTGTGTGTGTGTTAGGCCATCTCTTGTCACTACGCCAGCTCAGACTGCTACTACATCGACGTGAGGGGGACCACGCAGGAGAACATTGAGAAGGAGGTGAAGGAGATCGCAGCCAGGAAGTACGACCTCGGAGACAGCATCACCTTCCAGGTAGAACACACGCCTTCAGTGTTACTGTGTGTGTGTTCTAGAACACACACCTTCAGTGTTACTGTGTGTGTGTTCTAGAACACACGCATTCAGAGTTACTGTGTGTGTGTTCTAGAACACACACCTTCAGTGTTACTGTGTGTGTGTTCTAGAACACACACCTTCAGTGTTACTGTGTGTGTGTGTGTGTTTAGAACACACGCCTTCAGTGTTACTGTGTGTGTGTTCTAGAACACACACCTTCAGAGTTACTGTGTGTGTTCTAGAACACACACCTTCAGAGTTACTGTGTGTGTGTGTTCTGACTTTTATCCTTGCTGCAGGACACATGGGCAGTCAGGGGTCGTCTGGTGCAAGGTGATAGGACATCTCTGTGATAGAGCCCGCCCACCATAGCGGGACAGCCACTCACAACCAAGAACCGAGTAACCACTGCAGATGGACGTTTCTGTCAGCTAATCAGAAGTGTTTCAGTGATTTGGGATAGACTTAAGAGATGAAAAAGGGACATTTAATCTCAACCCTAACAGAAGTGGAAGTTTTCCGTAAAACACTAAAAAAGAACGTGAGAGAAAGAGGGAGGATGAGTGAAAGAGAGAGAGAGTGAGACAGGTATCAGTCGAAGTGTGTAGCATGATAATTCAAAGATTTATCTTTCATAAATAAGAGTATATTTTAGTACACTTTAGAAATCGGAGGTACTGTGTTGATTAGAACAGTTCAACAGAGACTCGAGAAACGAATGCCTTAATGTTGAAGAATCATCAAGCACCTGCGTTGATACTGTTGCCTTAATGGTCATATTTCTATGCTTTAATCTGGATGCTTTTTAACCTGGTCTCATAACCCTGTGTTTGTATGAGTAATAAAGAGACTAATTATAAAATACAGCTCTTGTCGTGATACTGCACTGTTCACCCTCAGAAACACACACACAGTTTTGAAACGGAGTGAGGTGTTTCCTGCCTTGGGCCTACCTTTCTGTGGAGGAACCAAAGAAAACACCTGACAGGGGTGTGTGTGTGTGTCTGCGTGTGTGTGTGCGCGTGTGTGTTCAGGTGTCTTAAGCATGCAGAAGAGAACAGCCAATCCATTCAAAGTCACTGGGAACTTCTCAGTCTCCCATTAATGCAAACACAGGAAATCCTGCAGTAAAGAACAGAGTGGAGCTGGCGATCTTTTCACTGGTGGCAGTTACTGCACACTTTTGTCTATCCACACACACACACACACACACACCACTCCAGAACGTGCCAAGCAACAGGTCTGCATTCAAACAAACTGAAAGCAGGCCTGCCGATAGTCAACAGACCACAATCCTAAACAGTGCACCTGCTCCAGTCTCTTTAACATTCCATATAAGGTTCCACACGACCGCAATGTCTACTGTATTTAGGCAACAATTCAGCAACACTCCTGAACGAATTCCCTGCCTGCATCGTCTTGAACGTAGCATCGATTCATCAATACATTCTGTTCCCTTGGGAGTTTTCAATAATGACAAATAATAATAATTTCATGAAATAAGAGTACGGAATCCCATAGATGTGTGGGAGCTTTTGCGTTTAGGCACCTCAGGTCCTGAGAGGGCCTGCGACGAGGGAGGTTATATTAGTGCAAGAACAAGCCGTGTTGCTGGAACGGGCTGTGCTCATTGGAACAATCGGGTGAGATCATTGGAACCAGAGGAGATTCTAGGTTCTGCATGAGCATAGTCCTGACATGCTTCAATCCCACACACACCTGGATGTCTAGAGAGAAAACACACACTATTCTACGCAGGAAAAAATAAAATAAAATCAGCACCGATAAATCTCAGACACACTCACACACACAGAGGCAACTAGGGGCATTGACTACATGGTAATTTCCAGTAAAATTGTACGGTACTTGATTGGACAGTGATGAGAGATTTGTCCTCAATTGCACTAAATCAGATCCGATGTATTCTCTCATAATCCTGTGTGTGTGTGAGTCTCTTTTCACCACCACAGTCCTGTGTTTGAAACTGAAATCGTTTCAGGATTTCATTATGCATGCTGATCGTACAATGCTTTCAGTGTGCGTTTCCCCCAGGTTGTATTCCAGAGACTCCTCTTTCTCCCCTCCCTCTCTCTCCTCACCCTCTCACCCCCTCCCTTGGGTGAGTGAAATTCCAGCTGTCCCCAATTCTGACTCTCCCACCCTATCTACCCTCCCACTCTCTCCATTCCTCCCCTCTTCCCTCCCTCCATCTCCCTTCTCTCTCTAGTTGGTTTATTGCAGCTTTCTTCCAGTCGACTGCCACAGCGATCTCCATGATGACCTGGACCAATCTGCTCTTCGTCTCCCTGCTCGCCACCCTCCTCATCCTCACAGGTGTGTTTACCTCATGTGACCTATGCGTTGGATTATGGGGAGGAAACGGGAGGTTTGTGTGTGTGTGCATGGGGAGGTGTTAGATTTTTCCAGGCAGTTCCTCTTGGAACTCCTTCGACGTGGAGTTATTTTCGACCATCTCTCTTTCACCGTCTCTCTCTTTCACCATCTCTCTCTCTCTCTCTCTTTCACCATCTCTCTTTCACCATCTCTCTCTCTTTCACCATCTCTCTCTCTCTGACTCTCACCATCTTTCTTTCACCGTCTCTCTCTCTCTCTCTCACTGTCTCTCTCTCTCTGTCACTGTCTTTCTCTCCCTTCTCCAGTTTTCAGTGGGGTGGAGGGAGCAGCCGTCAGGGACGATGGCAAAGCAGAGGAGCCCAAAGGTCAGTCTAACAAAACCACACCTGTCCTGCTCGCGCCCTGACCCTCTAACGACCCCTCCCGTGACCTCCAACCTCTGACCTCTGACCCGCAGGATCAGCAGCTCGGGTCTTCATGCCTGAGGCGGACGCATCCAACTTTCTCAAACGCCGCAGTCGTCGCTACGCCAAACACCAGGGGGAGATCCTCGGTGAGTCGGCTGCTCCGTTTCTCTAAAGGGACGTTGCCATGGAGACGAGGGTTGTGGTTGTGGTCGCTTCCCACAGGTGCCTGCACAGCAGCTGTTTCAAAACGTCTTCAAATCCATCTGCTATGCTATCTTTCTGTCTCTCGGTCTCTCACGCAAACAGACAGACACACAAGGTTTCTGGAGGTAGCAGAAGGAGTAACAGGGTAGCATGGAGCAGGTAAAGCATGGCCCCAGAGACAAAGCACTGTGCTGGGCAATAGCCCAACACAAAAGTTCATTTAGAGATCCTGTCCATGTGTTCGTGTGCGTGTGTGTGTGAGGGACTGCCGGGAGCGAAGATACGTTCTCAGGATCCCTGCAGAAGCTGAAGGAGAGGAAAGGGGGAGGAGGGGGGGAGAGGAGGAGGAGAGGAGGGGGGGAGAAGAGGAGAGAGGAGGGGGGGAGAAGAGAAGGAGAGGAGGACTGAGATCGATTATGAAAGGCCTGCTCACCCTGTCGTTCTAGAGTGTGCTCTGTGTGATACAGAATGATCACTAGAGACTGAAGAAGTTGAATAAAAAGAGGTGAAGGGAATAAGAAGCAGGCAGTCATGAGTCTCTCTCCTCCTGAGACCCATGCCACTAGGCTGCTTAATGAGATAAATAACCGCCCAGACACTGAACCATGTGTGAGTGGTTATGCTTGTGCCTCACTGAATTCACGCCAACACTTAAACCAGGACATTAGATTAGGACAACCAGGTCCACAGTGCACAGTACCTGGCATGCGTGACTTTGGATTAGATTCAGGCAAGTGTGCTCAGCCAAAGATTCTCGAGTCGTTATGCAACTAAGGCAAAAGAAAACACTACCTCAATGACCTGACCACCTCATGTTCCCACTCCTCCTCTTCCAATCCTCCCTCTTTCCCCCCCCTCTCTCTCCTCTCCTCCCCCACTATCACCACCCCACCCCTCCCTCTCCCATCCCTCTCTACCTCCTCCCACACCATCACCACCCTCCCTCCTCCCCTCCCTCCCTCCCCCCTCCCTAGCGGAGCAGAGGGTGAGGCTGACGGCTGATGAGAGGAGGAGAGAGTACTACGACGAGCAGAGGAGCGAGTTTGAGAACTACGTGGAGGAGGAGCGTGACGGTGAGACAGCCTGAGGGCCAGCTGCTCGCTGCGGCCGACACTCCAAAGCTATTCAGGATGTATTTAACTGAACATGGTGGGGTGGCTCACATGGTAAGGGCCTTGCTGCAGGGGCCCGGGTTGGATTCCGGCCCAGGGGCATTTCCAACATATCCCCTCTCTCTCTTCCTTCCCTCCCTCTAACTTCTCCCCCCCCTCTCTTCCTCCCCACTCCCTCCCCCCTCTAACTCTCACCCCTCCCTCTAACTCTCCTCCCCTCTAACTCTCCCCCCTCCCTTCCTCGGTGTCCAGAGCAGAACGAAAGGACCAGGGAGAAGACGGAACAGTGGAGAGAGTTCCACTACGATGGCCTTTATCCTCGCTACGACCACAACCGCCACTACGTCTGAGCGGCACCAGCACAGGGGAAGGGGGGCGTGTCCACACAGCAAGCCTCAGTCATTATTGGTTGGGCCCTAGTCATGATTGGCTGGGCCTTGGTCATGATTTGCCGGGCCTTAGTCCTGATTGGCTGGCCTTGTGACCGTCACAGCTGTGTGTGTACAGAGTAGCATCCTCTGGCGGTGTGAAGCATTGGGGATACCTCACGTCTTCCAGCACAGCCTCATCAAAGCTGTCCACCACATCTGCTCCTTCCTGCTTTCCACCACACGAGCGTTTAGCTAGCCTAAAACTATAACTCCCCTTTAAACTACAGAGTCAGTCAAATGCGTATCTGCAGGCGTGTACAATAGCCGATAACAACCCGCGTGTGGTTATTAGGTGCTATAAAAACCTCTTGCATGCTTATTTGTATCTTTTATATTATCTTGTATTTGTGATATTATTGTATTTTCTGTATACTCTTTTATCTTCTTGTCTGAAGCCTAATCTACGACAGACAGCTGCTGTCTGAGTGTCTCCAGACAGACAGGACCACGAGGAGTCCTTACTCTGCGGGGTCCAGGTTGTCTTTACTTAAACTGCACACACACACACACACACACACACACAACGTATCAAAAATCCGACCTGTAACTCTAAAAGAACCGTTCAATAAAGATTATTCCAATTGTAGTGTGTCATCATGATTCTTAAGTTCTATGACAGAACTCTCAAGCACAGGCTAGCAGGTAAAACCCAGATTCCTGAGGGGAGACAAAGATAGATAGAGACAGAGGGAGGGAGATTGAGGGAGAGAGAGCGAGAGAGGGAGAGAAAGAGGGAGGGAGAGCGAGAGCGAGAGAAAGAGGGAGAGCGAGGGAGAGAGAGAGCGTCATGGAGAACTCATCAGTCTGAGATAAAGGTCTGGATTCCGTAAGAGCATTCCAACATTCCGTACAGTGGAAACAGAACACGCCGGGCGCAGGAGAGGAGGGGGAAGCAAGGAAAGGAGAAAGTATAAAAAAGTATTACAAACTTGAAAGAGAAACCAACCAAACAGGGTTTCACCCTGCAGTGATGCTCCCTGACCCTAACCACTAGGATGGTCGTTACCTAACTTAAGAGAGAGGATGTAGAGCTGTATAACCTGACTGGACACATTTGACTGGATGTGAATCACTGACGGGGGGGCTAGGGGCAGTAACTGCCTCTAGATGTTTGTGAGAGCGCTGGATGAAGAAGCAAAGCAGATCACTAAACACGATTTAATAATCCCAGCCTGTGCCGCTGGTAGTCCATAATGACCAACTTTACAAAGCACCATCCATTCACATTTCAGTAAAAACACAAGAATTAAAAGTCCATAATCCACCTCTCCCTTCAAATAAAATAAAAACCGTTATAAACATAAAAACGTTGACACTACCAACAACTGCAGCTGAAGATGATGATGATGAAGGTGTTTACATCATGCTGCTGAGATGATGAAGGTGTTTACATCATGCTGCTGAGGAACTTGGCCTGCTCCTCTCCTCGAGGCAGCAGGAGCTCTCCTGCTATCTTAGGCCCAGCCTTCTCCTGCAAACAGGAACAGGAAATAGTAATCGTACAGGAAACAGGAAGTCATCATCACCCAAGGAAGCTACAGTGGCCGACATCCACACCAGAGCTGGGCTAGCGCCTACCTTCAGCATGCCATCTCTCTCCCACTTGAACAAGCCACAGTTGCTGAAGCAGGGTGGAAACAAAACGAAACACATCAACTCAATATACTGTCAGAAATAGAGAAGTTGAGGTTGTAGAAAGAAAGGTTGTGTGTCTGTGTGTGTGTGTGTCTGTGTGTGTGTGTGTGTCTGTGTGTGTCTGTGTGTGTGTGTGTGTTTGTGTGTGTGTGTCTGTGTGTGTGTCTGTGTGTGTGTGTCTGTGTGTGTGTGTCGGTCTGTGTGTGTCTGTGTGTCGGTCTGTGTGTGTCTGTGTGTCGGTCTGTGTGTGTGTGTGTGTCTGTGTGTGTGTGTGTGTGTGTGTGTGTCTGTGTGTGTGTGTCTTTGTGTGTGTGTCTGTGTGTGTGTCGGTCTGTGTGTCTGTGTGTGTGTCTGTGTGTGTTTGTGTGTGTGTCTGTGTGTGTGTGTCTGTGTGTCTGTGTGTGTGTGTGTGTCTGTGTGTCTGTGTGTGTGTGTCTGTGTGTGTGTCTGTGTGTCGGTCTGTGTGTGTCTGTGTGTGTGTCTGTGTGTGTTTGTGTGTGTGTCTGTGTGTCTGTGTGTGTGTGTCTGTGTGTCTGTGTGTGTGTCTGTGTGTGTGTCTGTGTGTCTGTGTCTGTCTGTGTGTGTGTGTCTGTGTGTCTGTGTGTGTGTCTGTGTGTGTGTCTGTGTGTCTGTGTGTGTGTGTGTGTGTGTGTCTGTGTGTGTGTCTGTGTGTGTGTGTGTGTGTGTGTGTGTGTCCCACCTGCAGTGTCTGTTGGGCAGGCGGTCCAGGGCGATGGCCCTCTGTCCACAGGGACACTTGAAGAAGCGCTTGAGGGCGTCGTGCCACTGGAGCTGGTGGTTCTGCTCCTTGCACCTGTCTGCTGGCTTGAAGTACGTGTACTTACACTGCACACACACACACACACACACACACACAGAGAGTTTCATCTCTACATATATGAAGGTGTCCAGGTATATGATGTTCATCAGTACTCTCAGGGGAATAAGGCCTTGCATTATCAAATGCATTTTATACCATATGTATACAGTATATATCATGTACAGTGTGTATTGTGTACAGTATGTATTGTGTACAGTGTGTGTTGTGTATTGTGTACAGTGTGTATTGTGTACAGTGTGTGTTGTGTACAGTGTGTTCATGTACAGCAGAGCCAGGCTGCTCTCCAGAGGGGAGGAAACACACTCACGTTCCTGCAGGTGACGGCTCTGCACTTCATCTCCCTGATGTTCCTCATCTTCTCCTCCAGCTGTTCCTTCTTCACCAGGGGGTCGAAGTATCGCTCCTGCAGCTGGTACTCAGCCTGGGGGATGTGGGCGGGGGCGAGGAACACAGAGGGGAACCATTACATTTGGGTAGGAGGGAATCATTAAATGGTCATACAGGGCAGGATGCTTGCATTCCGTGTCTAATTAAGACAACGTCGAGTAGCTGTAACCACGGTAACTTCACTGCACATCTGTGAGTGGTTCGGCTCGGAGGTTGCAGTGGTAACGTAGACTTACGGCCTGTAGCTCCGCCCCATGGCGGGATTTGGCATTGAGGATCTTCTGGAACTCCTCTGATTGGATGTAATCCAGGTTCTCCCGCCTCTTCTTCTGGGCTGGCTCCTCCCCCTCCGGGCCTGGCTTGTCCTCTGCACGTGTGCGGTCGGGACAGGAAGGAACTTTCAGGCCGGGATTTGGACCTTGGGAACTTTGTAGATGTATGTTTGTAGGTGGTGAAGTGTATGTGTGTGTGCGTGCGCGTGTTTACCGTGTGTGAATGTGTGTACATGTCGATAGGTGTGTGCGTGTAGATACTGATGTGTGTGTAGATATTGACAGGTGTGTGTGTATAGATGTTGACAGGTGTGTGTGTATAGATGTTGACAGGTGTGTGTGTGTAGATATTGACAGGTGTGTGTATAGATGTTGACAGGTGTGTGTGTAGATGTTGACAGGTGTGTGTGTGTGTAGATATTGACAGGTGTGTGTGTGTGTACATGTTGACAGGTGTGTGTGTGTAGATATTGACAGGTGTGTGTGTGTGTAGATGTTGACAGGTGTGTGTGTGTACATGTTGACAGGTGTGTGTGTGTAGATGTTGACAGGTGTGTGTGTGTAGATATTGACAGGTGTGTGCGTGTAGATATTGACAGGTGTGTGTGTGTAGATATTGACAGGTGTGTGTGTGTGTGTGTGCGTACCGTCAGG
This sequence comes from Osmerus mordax, assembly GCF_038355195.1. Classification (NCBI taxonomy): domain Eukaryota; kingdom Metazoa; phylum Chordata; class Actinopteri; order Osmeriformes; family Osmeridae; genus Osmerus; species Osmerus mordax. The sequence goes on from NC_090066.1 coordinate 2,231,190, forward strand.
CGAGGTGAGGTTGCTCTCCACTCTGGCGCTGATGATGTCACCACTCCTCTTCCTCTTCACGGCGTTGGGGTCTTCCTTCGCTAACCCCTCCCCTTTCGCCCTTAGCTTCTTAAGAGCAGCCAACTGGAGAGAGAGGGGGCGGGACTGTCAGGTCGACCTTTGACCTTTACTCACACACCACAAACTAAAGCCATCGATGCAAAAATGAGGAAATATGAGGAATAAGAGGGAAATATAAGAGAACACCCTCTCCAACACAAGTCTTAGTCAGCATATCGTCACTATGACACTGACGCCACCCCACCTTGGCAGCTGATAGGCTGAGGGAAGAAGGTGGAGGTGGAGGGGTGTGGTCGTAGAACAGGATGTCGTCTCCGTCTGTGAAGCCTCTTCCCAGGGTGGGGGTGGCTGGGCTCTGGGGGGCCCGGGGGACATCGGAGGCAGCTCTGGGGGAGAGCAGGGGCCTGCGGGCGGGCCCGCCCGGGGGAGCGGGCCTCCCGGGGGGAGAGGCCCCTGAGTTCTGGAGGACCCTCTTCTGGATCTCCTCCGCCCGCCGCTTGCGGCTCTCTAACAGCTGCTGCTGCTGCTGTTTCTGCTGCTTCAGGAGCTCAGAGGCCGAGATGGACTGGAGCCCTCCTCCAACAGAACCCTGGGGGCCTGAGAGAGAGAGGGAGGGAGAGACAGGAGAGAGAGGGAGACAGGAGAGGGAGGGAGAGACAGGAGAGAGAGGGAGACAGGAGAGGGAGAGAGAGACGGGAGAGACAGGAGAGAGAGGGAGACAGGAGAGGGAGAGAGACAGGAGAGGGAGAGACAGGAGAGGGAGAGAGAGACATGAGAGGGAGAGAGAGACAGGAGAGGGAGAGAGACAGGAGAGGGAGAGAGAGACATGAGAGGGAGAGAGAGATAAGAGAGAGACAGGAGAGGGAGACAGGAGAGGGAAACGGGAGAGACAGGAGAGGGAGAGAGACAGGAGAGGGAGAGAGACAGGAGAGGGAGAGAGAGACAAGAGAGAGACAGGAGAGGGAGAGAGAGACATGAGAGTCAGAGAGAAGAGAGAGACAGGGAGAGAGAGAAAGAGAGTCGGTCAAAAAGAGTAACGAGGGGAGAGGCAGAGGAATACGAACAGGGCGACCAGCGACGGAGAAACAGCGATGTGGCGTGCAGGCTGACCTGCAGGGTGCTTGGCTGTGTGGGTCAGGTGCTTCTTCAGCTGCAGGGCTCCAGGTGTGGGCTGAGACAGAAGGCTTTTGAAGTCATCTGAGCATCCCGACACCTCGTTAGAGCTCAGCGCTGCACAGACACACACACACACACACACACCTTGTTTGGTGAGAGCAGTTTCAGTACTGTAATATTTCCTGAAACCTGACTGCGAGACTTCCAGGATGTTATTTTCTTCAAGAAAAGAATTTAATTGGACTAAAACTATCTTTTCCAGTACTTTACTAATAAATGGAAGGTTTGATATTGGTCTGTAATTTGCAAGTAGACTGTTATCCAATTTGGTTTTCTTTAATAAGGGCTTTACAACAGCTGTTTTTAAGGCATCTGGGAAGACGCCAGTTCTAAGGGATGTGTTTATAATCTCTAGCACCGGACCTGAGACACTATCAAACACTCGCTTAAAGAATGTTGTGGGTATAGGATCAATATCTGAGGTTGTGGAGTTAGATTCGCTGACAAGCGATACTCTCCTTGTTCCCTTTAAACTCCCTCTCCTTTCTCTCTTAAACCCCCTTCCTCCCTCTCTCCTCCTCCAGTCTCACCCAGCTTCTTGGCCTGGCTGGCCAGCTGGTCGGAGCCCTTGATGAACAAGCTGCTCAGGGTGGTCTGGGTGGGCTTCTTAGGGTGCGAGGCCGACCTGTGGAGCAGGTTAAACACACTCAACACACTCCAATACCAAACGCACTAACAGACACACACACAAATACAATCCTAAAAGACACCCAAAAAATTACGAAATATTTAACAACTAGTAACACACACACACACACACAGTCACACACACACACACTCACAGTGATGCGGCGCAGGCAGCAGAGGACACCCCCCCGTAATGGAAGCCTGTCTGACACAGTCGCTCTTTCAGGCTGTTGCCCCGACCTTTGACCTTCCCCGGAACCTTCCCGGAGTAGCTGGACTGCAGCTCGGCCCTCTGGGAACTCATCTTCTTGTACTGGGCCTTGACGTGGTACTGGCAGTACTGGCACTCATACTGCAGCGAGAGAAAGATTTGTGGGAGGGAGAGACAGAGGACAAGACATGGAGGAACGGGATGGGAGTCAGGTGGCTGAACGGTTAGAGAATCGGGCTAGTAATCAGAAGGTCGCTGGTTCGATTCCCGGCCGTGTCAAATGACGTTGTGTCCTTGATGTTGACGTCCAATGACGTTGTGTCCACTTCACCCTACTTGCCTCGGGGGAATGTCCCTGTACTGTAAGTCGCTCTGGATAAGAGCGTCTGCTAAATGACTAAATGCAAATGTATGAACGGCCGGAGTCGGTGAGAGGGCACCTACCCAGTGAGCCACGCTGAGAGATAGAGCGAGGGCGAGGAATCAGAACACACACACACACACGTACACCCAGAAGCAGGCCTACCATGTTGACAATCTGAGAGCAGGGGTCACCATTCTTCTTCATGGCCTGGCAGGTCCCATAGTCTTGAGCCTCCCCCAACAGCATCACCTTCTGGGGGTGGTCGATAGACAGACTGACCTGGGAGGGGGGAGGAGAGAGAGGGATTCAGAAATACCATTCAACCATACACACACATTCTGTTTCTTTCTCTGTCTGTATGTCTCTCTTATACACACGCACACACACACACACACACACACACACACTGACCCCGTCGTAGCCGTCCTTGGGCTTCATGAGGTTGGGGTTGAGGATGCCGATGACAGTGCCGGGCTCAGTCTTCCAGTGCTCCTTGTGCACGTCTCCAAACAGGAAGAGGGACACAAACACTTCCAGGTTGTGGAGGTCGGTCAGCTTCCAGATGCTGAAGGTCTTCCCCTGTGACAGGAGAGGGATGCAGGGATATGAGAGAACCTGTCTCATAGAGGAGGAGTCGGAGACAGGCGAGGATGAGACTGAGATTCACTTCCTCCTCATGTCAAACATTCAACGAAATAAGAAACTTTAACAAGTTCAACTCTGTCATTTGAGAATTCAAAGAGGTAAATTCAAAACTAAAAATACTCCTTGGAGAAAGAGTGTCTTGCAACTAACTAGAAATTATCAACACGCCACAACCTGAGAGACAGTGAATGAGAGAACAGAACAGACATGTGCATGAGGTGTCTGTGGTCTTACACTGCTGTTGCTCTGAGGAGTGGCCTTGTTGACCAGCACAGCAAAGGTGACCCAGTCGCTCTCCTCCAGCTTCTCCCTGCCCACACGCTCAGGCAGCTGGGAAAGACGGATCAACCTGCGGTCGGCCATCTTGTGATCCATTTCAGTAGATGACACCCGCGGCCGCCTGAAATCGACCAATCAGATAACGGATTGGAGTCCTGCGCTGGAGTGAGCTTGTGTGTGGGAGTGTTTGTTAGTTAGAGAGGGTGTGTGTAGTTGGGTGTGTGTGTGTGTGTGGGGGGGAGTGTTTGTTAGTTAGAAAGGGTGTGTGCTCTGACCTCAGCCGCAGTCCAGAGTACTTCTCAATGGCCACATCTTTCGGAAGAGCGGGAAGAGACTGCGTCTGTCGAGCTGTGGACGAGGCAGCGGCCATCTTTGTCTGGGAGGTTGGCGGGGAACGAGACGCTTTGTTGACCTTACTGCTGGTTTCCACTGGCAGGAACGTGCTGCCCATCTTTATCTCCACCAATGGCACTCGGTCTACCGAAGAAGCTGTGAAGGAAATAACCAATCAAGATGCAACGTTCACGAAATTATTTTATTGTATATTTTATTCTATTCTAATCCCACTTAGTACTGCTAGTTTATGTACCCTTAGTATAGATAGTCCACATATTTAAATTTTAGGTATATGTTTATTGTATGCACCTTCCTGCCAAAGCAAATTCCTTGTCTGTGCAAACTTTCATGGCGAATAAATCCCATTCTGATTCTGATTCTGAATCCTATCACAGCATTTACCCAGGAGTCTGAGGTGAGCACTAGCTACCTGTGGAAGTGCTGGCTCCGGTCTGATGGGCTGTGCGCTGGCCTTTGGGCTTGAACATGTCTGCGTTGTTCAGCTGGGAGGAAAAGTCGGAGGACTCCTGTAACCTGGAACTCTCCTCTCTCCCTGCTCCAGGAGGGTCCTGTTTGTTCGGCTTTCCTCTTCCTGGACCAGGAGGGGCATGTTTGTTCGACTTTCCTCTTCCTGGACCAGACGAGGTCTTTCCTGCTGACAGGAACAACAACAAGGACATACATAAAGTGCCACTGCTATTACTACTCTTACATAGAGAACAAACTCGATTATCTCTGGTTTGAGTTCCTATACAAACGATGGATGGTTCAATCTTCACTGCAACCTCCGTTTTACACAGTGCTTTATCATCACACGTCAAGGTAATACCTGTGTGGGGAGTGGTCTTCAGTGTGGGGGGGGTCTGTGGTCGGTCCCGGGGTGTAGCGACGGGTTTTGAACCTGGGGTTCGGACCGGGTCGGCGCGAACTTCGGAACTCTTCTGAGAAGCCTCCAGCTGCTGCTGCAACCTCTGCATCTTCTCCTGCATGCGCTTCAACTCATCTAAGAAGGCACACACGTACACACACACACATACACACTTATAGGCAGGGAGTCAGTTGGCTGAGCGGTGAGGGAGTCGGGCTAGTAATCCGAAGGTTGCCAGTTCGATTCCCGGTCATGCCAACTGACGTTGTGTCCTTGGGCAAGGCACTTCACTCTACTTGCCTCGGGGGAATGTCCCTGTACTCACTGTAAGTCCCTCTGGATAAGAGCGTCTGCTAAATGACTAAATGTAAATAGGTCAGCAGGGTAAGGGCAGAGGTGACACTGTGATTAGGAATCTAAATTCTTATCACAGTCAGACTTATGCTCGTTTACCGACCTTCTAGATCTTCCTTGGACTTGTTGAGGTTGTCGCTAGTTTGACCGTTAGACGTCCTGTTCTTTTCTTTCTTGTCCTCCTCTCCCTCGTCCTCCTCCTCTTCCTCAATGTCGTCGACGTCACCGAAAAGAGCAGCGGCTGCTGCTGAGTCTTCCTCGGCTCCCTCTGTGTACTCTTCATCATCATCGTCATTGTCGAACAGGTCATCTAGGTCGTCCTTAGTCTCCTGCTCCTCTTGTTCCTCAGCCAACAATGCTGTCAGAATGTCCAGATCATCTTCCGCTGAGATAAATAAATATATATACACATCTCGTTAAATTCTAGGATACTTGCAAGGATATTGAATATGACGGTAGCCACTCACTCACACTACAATAAATCGTCGTGTTTTAGCTCATGGACGATGACCTTACCTTCCATTGTGAAAACTGAGATCCAATGATTAGATTGAGAAAAACGGATCTATAAAGATAAATGAAACGCTGTTATATGCATAGGGAAAAAAGTATGCTAGCAAGGACAAATCCAACTGGATTTCCTCCCCCGTCTAATGGTAACATTATACTAGAAATCATGCAAGTTTACTGGTTGTGTCTAGTTATATGATGTCTGACTCCGTCAATAATATGATCTTATGAAATTACCTTATTTGAAAGAAACAATTCCTTCGTTCCTTGAACTGACTCACTGTCAGCGAGAATAGTGCCACTGGCAGCGATCTGAAAACTGGCGCTAAACGAAGGACCCCATTTGTTGTCTATTTTTTACGTAGCTGGACATAGATTTAGCCTGTCCATAAATGTGCTTAATTCAATGGTGTATATTTATATATCCTATAATATACACATTTCATTATTTTATCACAAAATTCCCCAAATAACGTAAAATATGGAATCATTACACACGTGACATGAATCGTTTATTTGTTCAAATTGTTACAGGCATATTCGTGTAGTCCTTGGAATACAGCTACGCTTTTTTGTAGTCTTTATTTACAACAAAAATATATCTGACACACAACTGGATTATCTGTAGGTCACACATATGGCAATGAAACACAGTAATGTATTGAAAACCATTCATTAAATTATACAAATGGAACTTTGGTGAAGGATTTACTTGTTACGCTACAGTAGCGGTTGCCCACATTATGCGGACTTTCAATTCTTCATATATCTGGTCGAAACAAAGACATCAAAGAGACCATGCATCTCGCTCTCTCTATATTAACTTCATAATTAGAATGTTATGACACAATTCTTTATCTCTTTAACGTCGAACACCTAACGTTAAAAATAACGTAGAAGTGCTACATTCAGTATACCACCATCTTTAATCGAAATAATAATCACCCATTATTGAATCGTACCCAAAATGTCAGAATGAGACAATTAAATAAACCAAAAAGCGTATAACTTTTAAGAGAATCTCTCATCTGGGCTGTTCGTGTGGCCTACTGGAAAAGTAAGGAAACAAATGATCACGCTCAAATCGACGAAACCGAAAACCAAACTCTTACAAGTCTGCATAAATAAGCCAGTGAATCATCCAACCTCTAAATTCTTAAGCCGATTAAACTCTTGATCCCCCCTTCTGCAGACATACACATTCTGCATTGGGAGAGGCAGCAAAACTATAACGGTATCTTAAGAGACAGTTGCATTGCTCAGTCCGGTGGAGAGGCTGCGTATTAAGCATGCTTTAAAGTATGTCCTCTATCTACCCAGACAGATGTTACGTAAGAGCAGGACCCCAGCACCCACTAGGCAGCCCTGGAACCTCAGAGCACGATAACGACAAAGAGGAAGACTCAGAATAAAGTGCTTCATCTGCTACTTCTGCTGCTGCAGAGGATGAAGATGGTGTCGGCGACGACGAGGAAGGCTTAGATGATGCAGTCCATGATGTGGATCTGAAGACTGTCCAGATCAGGGCAGATCTCAAAGCACTTGGGACAGGCGTGTTCAGGCAGGGTTCCCTGCTGGGGTCTGTCCCTGCCATCCCCACCTGACAGGAAGACAGGGACCATGTAGGAGGAAGAAGTCAGGTGGCTGAGCGGTTAGGGAATTGGGCTAGTAATGTGAAGGTTGCCAGTTCGATTCCTGGCCGTGTCAAATGACGTTGTGTCCTTGGGCAAGGCACTTCACCCTGCTTGCCTCGGGGGGAATGTCCCTGTACTTACTGTAAGTCGCTCTGGATAAGAGCGTCTGCTAAATGACTAAATGTAAATGTGTGTGTTTTAATGGTTATTTTAATAGCTTGTGTAGGTGTGTTTACCTCTGGCTCCCTGGGAACCAGCGCCCCCATGTGGATTACTGCCTCGTGGCACGTGTCTCATCTGCATCTCACTTAGCGACATCCTGGGGAAGAAAGACAACAACAACTCTTTTTAACTGGCCGATCTGTTCACGTGACCAATCAGAACAAACACGGGCGAAACGTGACCACAGCCACCGGTGGAGCCAGCGTTCGGCCTGCCGTACCTGCCCAGAGAGTCCATCTCGTCCTGCAGCTGGGTGTTCTGCTTCTTGACAAACTCCAGCTGGGTGGCGAGACGTTCCCTCTCCTCGTGGATCTTCTCTCGAGCGGCACGCTCTGCGTAGAAGTCCGAGGAGTACACCTCTGCCTGCACGGACACACACACACACACGTCACAAAACACACACACACGTTACAAAACACACACATCACAAAACACACACACGTCACAAAACACACACATCACACAGACACACACACACACGTCACAAAACACACACATCACAAAACACACAAGTATATGCTCAATCTGTTCTGAGCAGAGCAACGGAACACTTGATGATTCTTTGCTTTCCCTGATTTAATTGATTACCAATCACACATACAGCACTGGGAACCGTGTGAGAAACAACACACACAGGAAACATGACTACGCCAAGGAGATTAACTAATCCACGAGGCTGCTCTCCTGGTGGGCATATTCATACCTGAGCCTGGAACACTGAGATTGTCTCCAGTTCCTTCTCCTTCTGGAAGATCTCCTGCTTCATGACGTCTATTTTCTGCTGCTTGGTGGCCAGGGCCTGCTCTGCCGCGACCAGGCGCACCTGCAGGTCATCCGCCAGCTCCTTAGAGGCTGTCCCCTAGAGGTCACACGGGGTCAGAGGTCAGAGAGGGGATATATACACTGTGTGTTTAGTAGAAGTGTCAGTAGGAGTTAAGGTTTCTGGAGCCGGGTGATGGGTGTACCTTCTTCCTGTCCTCCTTCAGCTCGTTGTAGTCCTCAAACAGCTTGGTGTAGGCATCCTTCAGCTGGACCAGGTTGTTCCTGAGGGTGGAGGGGGGTTACTAATGACTCAGGTTGTTCCTGAGGGTGGAGGGGGGTTACTAATGACTCAGGTTGTTCCTGAGTGGGGAGGGGGGTTACTGATGACTTAGGTTGTTTCCTGTCCCAATTTAACTACCAATGACCAGTGGAAACTGAAAGGGAGTTATTTAAAGATAAATAGGGGATTTACAAACCTGCACTGCCACGCCTCAGTGTATGTGGGTGTGTGTGTGTGTGTGTGTGTATATATGTGTAAGTAGATTATCTACATTCCATAAAGTGACTCTTAAGGATAATATGAGTTGATTAATATGTACGCAGAATATTTACATATATAAAATAAATTACATATAATAATATATATTACCCCCCCCCCCCCCCCACCTCTCTTCTCCAGCTTTCCTCTGCTCCAGCTGGATCTGCTGCTTGTTGCTTTCCACCTGGAGCTTGAGCCGGTCGTTCTCGCTCTGCACCAGCTGCTTCTCCACTAGCTGGGCCTTCAGGGTCACCACATCCTGCTCCATGTCCCTGCATCTGGGGTGGAGGACGGGCGGAGACGGAGAGAGAGAGGAGAGAGGAGAGGGGAGAGGGGAGATTGAAAGGACAGTAGAGAGAAGGAGAAAAGTTTGTTTTGTTCTTACTGATGGTCCCTCCCTCCAACTCTTTCTACCTCCTCCCTCTCTACTTCCTCCTTCCCTCTCTCTCACCTGTCTTGCAGGTTCTTCTTCATGCCTTCAGCCTCGTCCAGTTTGCTCTGAGCCTGCTGCAGCTCCTTGAACAGCGTCATCATTTGGCTCTGCAGGTGCTCCACCTCAGACTCAGCCTAGGACACGCATGCAAACGAGATTCGATCCGGTGTTACCGTCAGGCTTCGTGAGATGTTGAATATGAAACTAACAGCATGAGCTCTCGTCTGGCTGCTCTCTCAGCGAGACTGAGCATTCTGGATGTACACTGCCAAGATTCTACATCTAGCCAAGTGGGATGATCTTGTTTATAGATTTTAAATCTAGTTGGACTTGTTTCTAGTAAATGGATAACCTAGTGACTTCCTCTAAGTAAACGACACATTGTTTTAAGAAATCTTATCAGGTGAAATGTTCTTTCTCTACTGGCAGACAAATTGATTTGTTTTCAAGCATAAGAACGCTAATTTTGGCGTACCTTCCCCGCTCCAGAATTTTCCTGTTGCGTCTTCTGTTCTGTCTCGGTCGCAGCCCCTGCGGCGGTGGGTGGGATACCCCTTTTCTCCTCCAGCTGGAGAGAGGTCTGAGTGCAGCTCTCTGAGCTCTCCTTCTCCACCAGTTCTGTAATCCTAAACGCATCACACACACACCACACAAATCAGAAGCTCAGATAAAAAGGAAACACACCAACACTTCGAATCATCAAAGGTGACGTAGTAGTGAGACCATGCTGTTAGGCCTCACCTGGCCCTTGCAGCCTGGAGCTCAATTTGCAGCCTCTCCACCCGCTGGGTCTCCTTCCTCAGGGACTGAAGCAGCTGGCTCACCGTCAGGTCCTCAGACTCCAGCCGAGAGGCGCTCATGTCGAACCTGGAGGCCAGGCCGTCACACACATCCTTCGCTCCCATCTCTCCATCCTGGAAACGGCCAACGGAAAGAAGTCAACACAAAAACACACACACAATGTGGTCATGAGAGAGTGTGTGTGTGTGTGTGTGTGGTGTGTGTTACTCACTGATGCGATCCTGATTTCTATGAAAGAGTCCTCAGGTGAGTCCTGGCCGGTCTTCAGCTGCAGTTCCGAGTTCATGGCCACCAGGTCACTTTTCTCCGCCTGCAGACGAGCCACCTGGGCGCGTAGCGCCACCAGCTCTGCACTCTGATTGGCTGAACCTCCCTAGACGGTACCCAATCAAAACTTTTGCATCAGCTGTATAAATGAAACGATCAAATCAAACATCGTTCATATGCCAAACCCAAGGGGGAACCTTCACAAACAAATTTTTTTTTACCTGAGGAAATGAATTTGCTGACTAGTTAGAATGAATAACACGTTATACAGCTGGTTAAATAAAGCTGTATAAAACTGACAAAGACCGACTACTGACCTGTCCCCTACCCTCTGCTCCTCCCTCCTGCTCCCCCCTCCTGCTCCTCGGCTCCTGGTCGTCTATGGTGAGCGCCTCGATGCGCCTCCTCGCCTCATCCAGCTTTCCCTCCAGGAAGTCTCTCTCCTCCCTCTGTTTGTCCTTCCAGGTGGACAGGTCCTCAAAGCGCTCCTTCATCGACAGGTTGGTCATTCTGAGAGCCTCTTCAAGGGGGAGACACACAGGGTAGGTTGAGTACAGTACACACATGTACCCAGAGTATTGGGGGGCCTAAACAAAAGTAGTGTAGGGGGCCCTTTTGATGTCTCTCTATCTGTGTCTCTCTCTGTCTGTCTCTCTATCTGTGTCTCTCTCTGTCTCTCTCTCTCTCTGTCTCTCTCTCTCTGTCTGCCTCTCTCTGTCTGCCTCTCTCTGTCTGCCTCTCTCTGTCTGCCTCTCTCTGTCTGCCTCTCTCTGTCTGCCTCTCTCTGTCTGTCTGTCTCTCTCTGTCTGTCTGTCTCTGTCTGTATCTCTCTCTCTGTCTGTATCTCTCTGTCGGTCTCTCTGTCTGTCTCTCTGTCTGTCTCTCTGTCTGTCTCTCTCTCTCTCTCTCTCTCTCTCTCTCTCTCTCTCTCTCTCTCTCTCTCTCTCTCTCTCTCTCTCTCTCATTAAACCACCACTACCCCCTCATCAGTCCTAAGCTCTCACCCTTCAGGTCCCTGTTCTCCTGGATGAGGATGTTCATCTGATGCAGCGTGCCCTCCAGAGTTCCCTCCCCTGGGCTGGGGTGCACCCCTCCCGCGGGGTGGCGGGACACTTCCCCGTTCACCATGGGGGTGCCTGTGGCCATGTTACAAGCCCCTGCACCCGCGGAAAACAGGTTTTAAAATAAATGTTATTTCTTCTCAGTGGAAATGGAGGCTTTGAGAGACATGCCTTTTCCCGGCTTTGTTGCTCAATAACGAAAGCGCAAGTTTCTAATTCAACATTCTTATCAGCAGTCACGTGTCGGGGCGGACTAAAGCCTGATGTTGACGTCTTCGGGCGACCAGTACGATGTCAAGTCATTCTCAAAGTAGGCCTATCGATTAGTGTCAGGTAGCACAACACGAACAACTGTAGATATATCTACAGTTGTTCGTAGCCTATATATAGCCTATACGCAGTTCATGATAAAATATTGATTAACGACAAGTGACAGAGTAATGTTCAATGTCAAAGTTGTTTTTCCAATCGTTTTTTTACTTCCGTGTATTTATGTAGCGCTTAGGTAATTAGAAGCGTGACTACCCTAAGTTAGGCCTTAAATATTTCCACATTTGAAAGGACACTTAAAAAGTTAATAACTTTAGCTGGACCATTTAAGTGCGTCACATTTTACATACAACATAACCTACATTGATTAGATATGAGATAGTTTGATCTACTTACCTGCGGTAAAGAACACACAAATATATTACAATCACAAAATTCGGTTCGATAGGTCCAAAGACAAGTCGTCCTAACTGCACAAACGTCTTCTGATCTGTTTTGGTTTTGAGCGTTTCCTGTGTAAAGCTTACGTCACAGCAGTATCAGAAACTCTGTATCAACTGCGCAAAATAGTTAACCCTACGTTGCAAGGCTGAAGTAATTCAATGACCGCTTAACATCCAAATCCTATCCGTATGTGTCGTGTGTTAGCGGAAAAAACTGCGCCGCTAACGCCCCTACTTAAGAAATGACATATTTTAGATCAGCTGACAGTGACGTCATGGCTTGTCCTTTTCCACTGGGATTTCCCTTTTGGAATGACCTTGTGCATTTACATCACCTTTGATCATCTTTAGACATGCGTAGGAACAAGTGCACATGTCCATTAATCAATTATTTGTTTCCATTTATTGTATTAAAATATTAAGTGTATTTTCATCATTACGTTTTCAAAAGTGTATAATTTATCCACACATAGACTTATATGAAATTTCTGCTGGGTAGAATATGTTACCAAACTTCAAAGATTAGGAAAATATTATTTGGCCTTGACAATGTATTTAATGCAGACATCCTACATTCCCAGCAGATGGCGCTATATGTGGTTCGAAATACATGGTTCGAAACTCACTATCAGAGACTGAACACAATAGCCAAGCTTTACATAGTTTACATGACACCAAAGCCTCCTTTCCACCTATAGGGTCAGTTATTATTAATTTGTGCCACCATTTGTTACCTTCGAACAGATCACAGCAGGTATTTTACATTTTCCTTATCGAAAAGTTTAGATTTTGCTTTGATCTGACCATTGACTTGATTGATTTATAGGCCACACTTTTGCCTATAAACCGCACACCCGTATGCCTAATAAACGGAGTGATTTCCTAACCGTAACTTTTTTTCTAAAAGTCATTCAATAGTCAATAGTGGTTCTCAGCTGTAGAATTGATTAATTTAACATTTTCACAGATAAAACCAGAGGTTGGTCAATGATTGGCTGACTAAACTTTGGAGCTGTCTGATTGGGTGAGGTGACATCTGAGGTCTGCAGCTTAGAGAGCCTGCAGGACTGTCTCTGAATAGAGACGGACGATGTAGACTGTCGCTGCTGTTCTGGGCATCAAAGTTAGACTTTGGACTCACGTTGGAGTCAAATATTGCGCACCTAAAGTAGTTTCTTTTGGATCCATCTGGAGCTATGTCTGGTCGTCTTTAACGGGGATGATATCAATAACATACAAGCTCTAGCAAACAATAACTTGGATGACTGTCTATTGCTCCCTTATAATCTGTCATATAACAAAAATGAAATCAGCATCTCACAAAAGATAATAGTGGAACTATTGGAACAAACAGACTTTGCTTATGTAAGTATGCATTCCTAAATTGTGATTTAAAAAAAACCTGCTTCAAGCGCGGATTTCTTGGGTCTATGATTAGTAACGCGTAAACTCGGGGAACAACTAATTGTGCAGAAGTCACCATGCTCTTTGAGTCCCTGCTCCTCGCGCTAGGCTGCGTGACATGGACGTTGGAAACGACGCACGGATGTCAGCTTCCTACCGAGTGGCGTCCGCTCAGCGAGGGATGCCGCGCGGAGCTCGCGGAGATCATAGTGTATGCCAAGGTGCTTGCCATCCACCGGGAGCCGTTCGGTGGGGGCGAGAACCTCTACAACTCACTGCCGTTCCCGTTTGGGTACGGGTATGAGGGTGCGGAAGAGGGTCTTCTCTATTCGGCGGAGGTAGAGCTCGTGTGCGACCAGGCGTGGGGCAGTATGCTGGAGGTTCCAGCCGGCTCGCGCCTCAACCTTACGGGTCTCGGGTACCTGTCGTGCCAGTCGCACACGGTGATGGAGAACTACTCTTATATCTTTTTCCTCCGGTGAGTGAGTGTCCCGGTCTTCCAGTCTATCATAATCACAAGACATCTCCTTTCTGACTTTTTATTGGCCTCTTTAACATTTTGTGTTTACCCTCGCTGGCATTTGCTAAACGTGTTTGCGTTTCCATGGTTTCATATTTCCGTGTCTGTTTGTTTATGCACAGGATGGATGAAAACTACAACATCCTGCCCCATGGAGTCAACTTCCAGGACGCCATCTTTCCAGACACGCTGGAGAACAGACGGACGTTCTCCAGCCTGTTCCAGTTCTCCAACTGCACGCATGGCCAGCCCCTACAGACCTTTACCCCTGAGTGGGACACCCAAGAGGACAGCAGGGTAGGACCTCCACACTGAGAGAGGAGGGGGCGGGGGCAGTAAGAGGAGGGGGGATGGAGAGAGGGGAAGGGCAGAGAGAGAGAGAAAGAAGGATAATGAGAGAGAGAGATGGAGAAAGAGAATGAGAGAGAGAGGCTCTTTGATAGGTAAGAGGAAGGGGGAAAAGGAGGGAGGAGAACGAAAGAGAGAAAAGAGTGGTGGGAAAGAAATCTTCAGGTCTGAACAGCTGGAAAGATAAATTCTACCTGCTCGTAAAATGTTGACACACGCATGCACGCACACACACACGCACACACACAGACAGACACGCATGCATGAGAGTTGCGAGGCCAGTTATGGAATATATTAAACTCCATACTTTACTGCCCTGTCGCCCCTGGATACGGAGGGTAACTGCAAGGCTCCAGATGAACATCTGCAGCCATTTTCCTTAGGTTGAATAAGTGACACACACACACATACACACTCCTTGTGTGTGTACCTTGACAACTTTGATGAGTGTAACCTGCCCGTGGTCCTCTGTGCGGACACGATTCTGACACACAGTTTAGTCTCTTGGTTTCTCATGGTGCGTGTGTGAGAGAGAGAGAGAGAGAGAAAGAGAGAGAGAGAGAGAGAGAGAGAGAGAAAGAGAGAGAGAGAGAGAGAGGCCTCAGTCGTAGATGGTACACAGAGTCTTGGAGGACAGGTAATCCTAGTGGATGTGTCAGTGTTGTGTTCAGGAGCCTGGGTGGAATGTTCCCAAACTCAGTCAGAAACACGTTCCTCCGCCCTCTCTCCCTCCCTCCTCCCACAGGACATGAAACCCCCCTGGCAACATGTCAAAGCCAGCACAACACACACACACACACACACACACACACACACACACACACACACACTGTTGTATGCCTTTGTGTATTGTGCCGATTCGAAGGACCTTGTGCTGGTCTGGTTTGACCACTGATAAGGTCAGGTGATTCAGGTGCTATAGGCTGTTCCTGAGATCAGAGGTTAATCATCAGCTCAGAGGAAAGGGTTAACTGGGGATCAACAGTGATGCCTGGGGTCAGTCCTGTTTTGGTCTAGAGCCACCTCACCCATCCTAGCCACACAGCTAAGGGAGGGGATAAGTGTTGAAATGGTATCTGGCCATGCCTAAGACAAGTGTTAGGGCTTTGGACACTTACAACATTGGAGTGTTGCACCTCAACAGTACAGTGGATTTATCTGTTTTTAGGTGTTTTTACCACGGAGTGTGCGACACCTTGGGTGTCAGGTTTCTAGCTGAGGATCTAGGGAGTGAGAGGTCAAAGGCCAGGGGTTAATACCACGGTGCGACTTGAGCCAGAGTGTGGACATGCAGAGGTGGTGACCTCAGGGTCGTGAATAGGTGTGTCACTATGGCTAAGCAGATGTTTCTGTGTGTGTGTGTGTGTTCGTGTGTGTCAGCTTTGTTAGTTGTACAACAAAGTGACTATCAGACACACACACTCTGTAGACTTCCGTGTGGGGTGTACCCACAGATGGGGGAGGTTAGCGCCAGGCTGGTAGAGACGCAGGGACAACAGTCTGCGCCCTGTGTGTTCCTGTGAGAACGCTGATGTCCCAAACAGACACACACACAGCCTGGGGCTGCCCCCGCCACCGAGAGCACCTTCACTTCCACACAAACCCTTCAATTAGCATCTAAACCCCTCTTATCCACTACCCACGGTTCCGGAGCACCCTGGAATCTATGGACGCACGGTTCTTGGAAGTCCTCTCAGCGTTCCGGAACTGCTTCAGGAAGAATGCTTGCCCGTTTAAGACTTCCTCTTCTTTATTACCGAGCAACTATTGAGGAATGAAAGAGAGGGATGGGGTGAAATGAAAGAGAGAGTGTGTGTGAGAGAGAGTGTGTTTGTGTGGGAGAGACACGGGGAGAGATACAGAGAGACAGAGAGAGAGAGAAAGATGGGGATCTAGATTGAGATGGTACAGTTAAGCTGGAGAGAGTCAGAATTTGCTCTTGCTGGGGGATGACTACCAGACTGTGTCTTAAGGCTGCCTCCCAGAGAGGGGCTATTAAGGACAGAGGTTTGCTGTCCTGTCTGGTCTGCACTGTGGTAGTAACCTACCCTGGCCCTACTGTAGGATCTCTCATATGTCTCTGAAACTCTCTATCTCTTCTACACGTGTACAGATGCCCCCCCACTCACTCACTCAGACACACACACACACACACACAGACGGTGGTTAGTTTAAGGTTTTACAGCTGTTAAGAGACTGTTAGGGACTGTTAGGGAAATGGCCTCAGGTTAGGTCAGAGGGCAGGTGTGTGTGTGCGTGTGTGTGAACGTGTGTGTGTGTGTTGATGTTTAGACAGATGACCAGCAGGTAACACTCAGATGTTTTGACAGGTGGTGGGGGCGTAGCTTAGTTTGGGCTGATGTCCCCAAAGGGCCCGAACCCTGAGATGCACGAAGAACTTTCCCTTTCTTTACCACACACAACCTCACACACACACACACACACACACACACACACACAAGAAGCACGCATGCACACTTGCGCCACAGTCATTTAGATTGCAGGAGCTTTCTTGCGTTCTAACAGTACAATAGGCTGAGAAGGAGATTATTTGGATTGAGTTTTTTCGACACGCCTGCGTGCACACACAGTCCCGCAGGGGCCCTCACCCCTGTCGACCTGTACATTGTGGCACGGGGGTGGGATGGAGGTTAGAAGAGAGGCCATGCTCCACCAATGAGCTGGAAAATTGGGGCCCCTTGTACATGAAAAGTCCAGTACTGTAGCCATAGTCTGGAGACACCCCACAGTCCTTCACACAATAACTATTTTCAGAGTTGGCACCCCTACTATGCACACAGACCCTCCACAAAGCCATCTCTCCACCCAGTAACCCCTATGGTCTGGACACACACACACACATCACACACACGGTAGAGGCAGCACTAGAGGAGCATTAAGAAACACAGGCAGGAGCTGCAGGGAGCCAATGAGAGGATGATGTCACCAGGCTCCCACGCTCCCCTCTGATGCCAGCACACCAGATAGCAACTGGCAAGCTGTCTGAACAAACAGGCTCAAAGCCGTGACCCCCTTCTCCCTTAGTAACTCTCCATCTCTGCCATCCTCCACCTCCCTCCCCTCCTCCTCCTTCTTCTTCTCCCTCACTCCCCTTGCTCCTTATGCCTTGCTCCTTCCCTCTCCTCCTCCCCTCCTCCCCTCCTCCTCCTCCTCCTCCCCTCCTCCTCCTCCCTTCCTCCTTCTCCTCCTCCCCTCCTCCTCCTCCTCCCCTCCTCCTCCTCTTCCTCCTCCTCCTCTCCTCCAGCTGCTGTGCTCCTCGGTGCAGGGGGCTCTGTTCCAGGAGGAGGAGAAGGGCAGGAGGCTGCAGGAGAAGCTGGAGCAGCAGGAGAGGAGGAACCGTCAGCTGAAGGAGCGCGTGCGGAAGGTCAAGCGCTCGCTACGCAACGCCAAGAAGAGCGCCCGCCGGGCTGAGCAGGAACTGCAGGAGCTCCGCGACAGGCTTAAGGAGGCAGAGAGGAGGGCGGGGCGTCACCTCAACGCCATCTCGCTAGAGGAGGACATGCCCCCTCGGTACGAGGCGGGGCTCCGCCCCCGAGCCAAACTCTGAGAGAGCAGACTGAGGGCAAGGCTGCTGGGCAGCCTGGTATACATGGCTCACACACACACTTATATACACACACACACACACACACTCACTTATATACACAGACATACACACACACACTCACTTATACAGACACACACACCTATACACACACGCACACACACTCACTTATACAGACACACACACTTATATACACACACACACACACACTCACTTATACAGACACACACACTTATATACACACACACACACACTCACTTATACAGACACACACACACTTATATACACACACACACACACTCACTTATACAGACACACACACTTATATACACACACACACACTTATATACACACACACACACACTTATATACACACACACACACACACTTATATACACACACACACACACACACACTTATATACACACACACACACACACACTCACTTATACAGACACACACACTTATATACACACACACACACACACTCACTTATACAGACACACACACCTATACACACACGCACACACACAAACGTATGCACACACACACTTATACGCACGTCCACATACACACACTCACTTAGACAGACACACACACCTATACGCACACACACAAACGTATGCACACACACACTTATACGCACGTCCACACACACACACACACGCACTGTACTTGTATACAGTACTTGCTTTCACAGGGAAACATATTCATACTAACAGTCACAACAACATTGAAGTGAACACCCACATAAAGCAACTGCTTAGGTTCTGCCATGATTGTACTCAAATACTATGATACCATTCATCCATAAGCTGAATGCTGCTGTGTGTCCATTGATGTATACGGTATGAATGGAGAGAGAGAGAGAGATGGTAGGAGGAAGGAAGGAGTGTGGGATTAATATGGTGTTGGAATGAATAGACATTAAATCCAAATATTGACTGTCTGAGTCTCTACAATGCTTTGCGTCCTGAATGTGTTGGGATGTTGTGTTTTGTAATTTTTTACATGAATGTATTTTCTGATATTCCAAATAAAACATACATTTGTCAGATGCTAATGTGAGACTGTTGTTTTATTCAGACTTCAGAGCTTTTTCAGTGGCATGAGAGATGAGCTTCAGAGAGGGAGAGAGAGAGAGACAGAGAGGGGAGAGAGAGAGGACAGGAGAGGGAGAGAGGAGAGAGAGAGAGGGGAGAGAGAGAGAGGACAGGAGAGGGATAGGGGGAGAGAGGAGAGAGAGGGAGAGAGGGGAGAGAGAGAGGAGAGACTGGAGAGATGTGGGCTGATGTTACGGGGCTCCTAATGGGTTTCCCTCTCTCCTCCAGGCATGGGGCGTCCAAGCCAGATGTACCACCCCCACAGACACACACACAAACACAGTTTCCCTCTCTCTCTCACACACACACTTTTTCAAACACACACACATACACTCAACCTTTCTATCTCTCAACATTCAAACACGTTATCGTTCACACACTCAGTCTTCCTTCCTCATCTTTCAACACACACACACACCGTGTCCCTGTCTTTGTCCTAACTCATGAACCCCATCACACAGTCCCTGCACTCAATCACCGTCTGGCTCTCTGAGGACGGTAAAATAAATATCTGCATCAGTCTGCTCCCCTGCCCCCCTTGGACAATGTGCACAAACACTCACACAAACACACAGTCATAATCTCACTTGCTCTCATACACACTCCTAATCTCATTAGCTCTTGTAAGTACGCACAAACACACACACTCATATCAGTCCTCCTCCTCTCTCCTGGCCGGCAGGCTACGGTGGTGACACTGAGCAGAATGGAATGTGCTTTTCTGGGCAGGAGAGAAAGAGAGGGAAAGAGAGAAAGACAGCAGGACTACATTGAAGTATTTCTTTAATTCTGCCTTCATAACAACCCCTGGAAGGCCTCTTTCCGCTTGTTGGATGGTCTGAGTGTCCGGTCCTGAGAAAATCCTCCTCATCTCTGAGGGAGAGGGAGGAGTGGAGGAGAGAAGGAGAGGAGAGAGAGGAGAGAAGGAGCGGGAGGAGAGGAGAGAGAGGAGAGAAGGAGAGAGAGGAGAGGAGAGGGAGGAGAGAAGAAGAGGGAGGAGAGGAGGAGAGAAGGAGAGAAGGAGAGGAGGAGAAGAGGAAAAGAGGAGAGAACAGACGCCAGATTAAAGGGAAGGTCAGAGGAGGGTTGGGGACATTATGTGAGTCTAGGTGCATCAGTAGGATGGTACATCCACACCCAGGCCGGGTCCCACCAGACTAGAGAAGGGCCGGGCCCGAGGACGGAGAGGAGGTGAAGTGGAGGGAGGAGGACAGGAGGGAGGTCATTTCGGGAGACTTTGGTTTTTCTGTTTCCTCTATAGGACCCCCTGAAGAGAGTGGAGTGGTGAGGTGGAGACTGTGTGTGTATATGTGTGTGTGTCAATATCTAAGATGTGTCCAGAGCATTCCTCTGGCCTGAGCAAAATTAACAAATAGTGAGGGTTGTTAGAAGGGGCGTGAGGGAGGGAGAGAAAGCAAATAAGAGATCAATAGAGAGAGAGAGAGCAATGGAGAAAGATAAATAGAACTAAAGGAAAAGGAGAATAAACAGTTTGAGGGAATGTGCTTTCATCAGCCGGAGGATCCTGTGGGTGAAAGGTCAAAGGTTAGGCTTTTGGGATCTGGGTTGTGTGTTTGTCCGTCTCGGAGGTTTAAAGTTTTCTCAAGCGTCTGCAACAGAGGCCACCCTCCAGAAACACTTTTACCAGTTAAGGCGCAGGAGCACTTATCTATAATGACTATGATTAACCTTAACACAAGCAATTCCACAGTGGAAAATACACCATTACACACTGGCTCCAGCCCTGCCCTGGGGAAAACACAGGGGACGGTCTACATTACATTACATTTAGTCATTTAGCAGACGCTCTTATCCAGAGCGACTTACAGTAAGTACAGGGACATTCCCCCGAGGCAAGTAGGGTGAAGTGCCTTGCCCAAGGACACAACGTCAGTTGGCATGACCGGGAATCGAACTGGCAACCTTCGGATTACTAGTCCGACTCCCTCACCGCTCAACCACCTGACTCCCTACTTATGTCATTACAACCAGCCAGGAATCCAACCACCAGCTTTGTTGACGCCTGGGGGGGGCTTTCAGTTAGCCATGAAGGGATTCTGTAAACGTAGGCCAAAGTGTGTGACCCTTCGTTCTGGCAGACCCAGATGTTCATCGTACCTGACGAGGTTCTGTGAGGAACATCTTCCCATCGTCAGGGGAACATCTTCCCATCGTCAGGGGAACATCTGCCTCCTGTCTGGGGAATGTCCGTCAGAAGAGTCTGGTGTCTGTTGAGCATCCGTCATGTGTAGGATATGCTGTCTTTTAATAGGTCTGTGTGTGTGTGTGTGTTTGTGTGTGTCCTGGGCCATATAATCTCTGATCCGGTGCAAAGGTTAGAGGTCAACCAACCAGACAGGAGAGAGACATTTTTTGCGGAAGCTTTGAACTGTTTGGAGGCTAATCCATGTGTTTACACACCCTGTCTTAGTCTGAGAGTCTGAAACACACACACCCACGCACGCACGCACACACGCACACACACACAAAGCAGTGCCTACACATCTTTGACGCTCAACAGACACCACACACTACCGTGCTACAGACACACACACACTCAAACAAATGAAAACCCAATTACAATCACTTCATGATCATTCAGGATTTATTTTCAGGAGAGAAAAACAAAACAAAAAACAAAACACAATCAGTCATTCTGGCCTCTGTTGTTGTCACGGTAACGCTTTTATGTGCACATGATTGTCAAAGGCATACACAAGCCCATTAACAGAAGGCCATCTTCATCATCATCATCATCTTCATCATCATCATCATCATCATCATCATCACCACAGCACAGAAAGGGAGGCGGCGACAGGATGGCCGCACGACATGGAGGCGCTCGACGTTGCCACGCCAACGCCGAACTCGACGTTGCCACGCCAACACACAGGATGGAGGTGGTCTTGGTCTCATGCAGTGAGTAAGTACGGCCCGCCGTGGGGGCTCTTTTCTGGGCCGCGGCCCGGGGAAAGCCCCAGGCTCTGAGGCCTACACAGGTACTCGTTTAGTTACAGATACACATACAAGGACATATAAGGTGATGCATACTTGTGGAGCTTAACTCTCCAAGCATTTTTAAACATGCTTGAATCGTTCTTTTACGAAATGGTTTATCATTTGTATCATTTTTTTTCGTCTTCTCCACATCTCATGAGAGTTGATCATGAACAGGTGTTGTGTAGTTGCTGTTGTCGCTGTGGCAACAGCGAGCTCAGGGCTGAGAAACAGGACAGGAGACAGGCAGATGTGAGGACGGTGAATCGGTAGAGTTTTTAAAACAGTGGCTGTCGATCCACTCACAGTTTACACATGTTAGGATACTGAAGCTTGAGTTTACAGAACAGTGTGTGTGGGGAAAACAGATGACTAACACTCTCCAGTAAAAAAAAAAACTATGATATTGTTTAGACCACAATGGCGGATCGTATGTGGTGTGGATGGAGTTACAAGTGTTTGCATGTTCCACATGCGGTTATAAACAAGCGATTTGGAGGGGGCGGAGGACGTTTGTGAACACATTCTAATGCTTTGATGTTCACATCAAACGCAAAGCGATTTTTTTGCACGCCGAGATGAAATGTAAAGTAAATGCAAACACGCGAATTCGCGCAGATTTTGCTTGACGCTGTGTCACGCGAAATAATTCGCTTAGCTTTCGGTGTGAACACATTTTAGAGGATACAATCGCCTCCCTCCACCCCATGCCCACAGAAAAACACACTTCCCAAACAACACAACATTCGTAAAGGTTACTTTAAAAATGATCATTCATATTCACAGTTTATTTACAATACCTTTTTTTGGTGGATACTCATAAAAAAAAATCATGACAACACAAATTCGTTGGTTGGTGGAACCCTAAAGTAAATTATGTTCCCCATGTTCCCACCCCCCCTAGACAAGACACACACACACTGTATCAACACACAAGCATTCACACACACACACACACACACACACACACACACACACACACACACACACACACACACACACACACACACACACACACACACACACACACACACACACACACACACACACACACACACACACACACAGGTACATTCAGACAAAGGGATGGCATCCAACTAAATAGGGTCTGTAACTAAGTTACGAGTCTATGTGTTCAGATTTCATGTCGTCAGGTTACTATGAAGACAAACACAGTTATGGAGGGAAGGGAGAGGACAGAGTTATGGGGATCAAGAAGATGACAAGGAAGAACGAGGGAGACGAGCGAGGGAGACGAGCGAGGGAGACGAGCGAGGGAGACGAGCGAGGGAGACGAGCGAGGGAGACGAGCGAGGGAGACGAGCGAGGGAGACGAGCGAGGGAGACGAGCGAGGGAGACGAGCGAAGACGATTGGAAGGGAAGGAGGGATGAGGGTGAAAAAAGAGAAAATCACTTCCCCTCTGATAGGTTGCAGTTCAGTTTGTGTTCAGCCCTTGGTTTGAGATCCTTTCGCTCTGAAAGGAGTGGCTTAATATTCAGATGACACAGCCACGGGTCTTCACCTTCACACGGACAAGACTAGCCGTTCTGTCTGCGCACCTGGAACATCTGAAATGCCTCGAAACTCAACATGTTCTGGACAGGTAATCTACTAGGGACTCCTCCTTG
Organism: Osmerus mordax; assembly: GCF_038355195.1. Lineage (NCBI taxonomy): Eukaryota > Metazoa > Chordata > Actinopteri > Osmeriformes > Osmeridae > Osmerus > Osmerus mordax. The sequence goes on from NC_090066.1 coordinate 2,254,618, forward strand.
CTGATGCATCAGATGGTTCCACTAGTTCAGATCTTCAACGTCGATCTTCCTGACCACAGCACTGTCTTTGGCTCTATTCCACACGGATGGGACATTTTACACTGACGTTCTGTAAAGGGATAGTTAGATTTGCATCAAATAGACACGGTGTGCTCTTTCGCATATCATATTCTGACATGTGGGGAGCCTAGCTACTATGGCAGATGCTGAAAACTCAGGAAGTCTCCAGATTACACACACACACACACACAGGAACCCCCAGGCCTGGTTAGCCCCCTACACTCCATGGAACCTCACAACTCTCTCTGGCCTCTGGCCACCGCATCTGTGTGACTCAGTCTGGCTCTGAAAGACCAGAGGATACAGGAGGTCTCTCTCAGAGGTACAAATCCATTTCGAAACACGATCGGCTACAGGTGAGCGTTCCCTGTAAACGCGTCGCCGACCAATCACCTGGCTGCAAACGAGCGGTTGCCAAGGAAACCAAGGGTCACGGCGTAGCCTGACTGAGCTGAGGTATTCCCTGAGAACTAGGGACGAACCTGGGGCGCAGGGTCATGATGTCATCCCGACGGGCTCACCTCGCAAGGCCATGGCTTTGTTACGCTATTGGTTGGAACTGGGGGGGGGGGGGAAGGGGGTGTGGCTTAAGAGCTCCACTGTGGTGGATCCAAAGCTATGATTGAAAAGCACGGAGGCCCCACTCCAAGTCTCCTTCGGATCAGGGACCTGTACTCAACACATCCAGATCCTGGGCTAGGAAACACCTGCAGCTTGGCCACTGACAGGGTTAAAACGGAGAGTACGGCTAGCTATCCTAAACCTGCAACGCGTTTAATAGTTTCTACATGTGGTATATCTATACCTGCGACTCTAAACGTGAGAGACTGTCCTGTCCACGACTCTCTCCACATCTTAAACCTGCAATGCTTTAGAATGACCTGTATTTAACACCCTCACAGGACGATTATTATAAAAGTCTTAGAAAGTAAGAAAATAAAGAAACATACTGCATGTTTCCACAGCAGAGAATTCCTCCGATGCTCTGATCTCAGTCTGGACAACTCCTTACCATCTCTACCACCTGCCTGATGAGTCCTCATCTCAGTCTGGACAACTCCTTACCATCTCTACTCCCTGCCTGATGAGTCCTCATCTCAGTCTGGACAACTCCTTACCATCTCTACTCCCTGCCTGATGAGTCCTCATCTCAGTCTGGACAACTCCTTACCATCTCTACTCCCTGCCTGATGAGTCCTCATCTCAGTCTGGACAACTCCTTACCATCTCTACTCCCTGCCTGATGAGTCCTCATCTCAGTCTGGACAACTCCTTACCATCTCTACCACCTGCCTGATGAGTCCTCATCTCAGTCTGGACAACTCCTTACCATCTCTACTCCCTGCCTGATGAGTCCTCATCTCAGTCTGGACAACTCCTTACCATCTCTACTCCCTGCCTGATGAGTCCTCATCTCAGTCTGGACAACTCCTTACCATCTCTACTCCCTGCCTGATGAGTCCTCATCTCAGTCTGGACAACTCCTTACCATCTCTACTCCCTGCCTGATGAGTCCTCATCTCAGTCTGGACAACTCCTTACCATCTCTACTCCCTGCCTGATGAGTCCTCATCTCAGTCTGGACAACTCCTTACCATCTCTACTCCCTGCCTGATGAGTCCTCATCTCAGTCTGGACAACTCCTTACCATCTCTACTCCCTGCCTGATGAGTCCTCCTGGTTGAGGAGGCTAATTACCGCTAGTTCTACAAACGTTATCTGGGTCTGAGAACTCATCCAACCTCCTGTGCAAATGGGTCAAATATCCCAACATGACACCACTGAACAGTCATATGGTACTAATAAAGCACTTTCTTAAAACATGTGCACAACACAAACAAGCAAATGGGGAGAAAAAAAATTACGGAACAAGCGAGAGAAAAAGGAGGGATGAAAAAAAGGGGCAAATCGGAATGAAAAGTCACAGCTGATAACTGTCAACCCGTGACAGAAATACAGACAAGTGTGAATAATTTGGAGCAGTGCTGATGGAAGGACTAGATCAGATGGAAGCTGAGGGAGTTCCATCACGTCAAGGAGTTCCGTTGACCATGACAGAAACGACCCTGACCCTATCACTGACCCGGCCCAAGCTCTATGGTCCCACCCCCACCTAAGAGCAGCCAATCACAGCTGGTCTAAGTAAACCGGTTCCTTTTTGCGGTGACGATGTCTAGGGGAACCAACATGGTCTCTAGGCAGTGGGAAGAGCAAGGGTAGATGGTGAGAATGCTGTGTTGTGATTGGTGGGATGACAAAGAGTTGTTTTTTTTTTTTAGCCCTAGCAGTCGTCCTTGGTGGTGTGGAGGGGCTGGGCTTGGGGGAGGGGCATGGGTTGGAGGGGTGTGTTCTAATTCCCCCCCCCCCCTCCTCACAGCGGGGTGGCCTCCCAGCTCGCTCCCCGAGGGAGCTGACGTCACTTTGTCCCAGTGATCACCTTGGCAACCACGGAGGGGTGTGGCCGGGTAAGCTCCGCCCCGGTGACAGGGGAGGAGGTGGCGGATGCCAGGCTGCAGGAGGGGGGAGGGGCTGGGGCACCTGGGAAGGGAGGAAGGAGGGAGAGTGTCTCAAAGACTTCAGAAGCATGTTGGAAAGTTAGTCTCAGAATGTGTGGTTTGATGTTTATAGTATGTGTACACACTCATCTACCAAGTAGCACTCACCGTCCTTGAGGGCTAGGATGGAAGTGTCCATGGAAGAGATCTTTATCGGGGCTGGGTTGGGGCTGTGGTTCTGGGGCTGGTTCTCTGTCTGGATTTGGTTGGTGGTCTGTGTCTGTGTCTGGGCCTGGGGCTGAATTTGGGTCTGTGTCTGGGCTTGGGGCTGGATTTGGGTCTGTGTCTGTGTCTGGGCCTGGGGATGGATTTGGGTCTGTGTCTGGGCCTGGGGCTGGATGTTGGTCTGTGTCTGGGCCTGGGGCTGGATTTGGGTCTGGGTCTGTGTCTGGATGTTGGTCAGGTTGGGGCATGCAGGCACAGGAGTCTGAGTAGGTGCCTTGGTGGTGTTGTTGGTGGTCTGGCCCTGGTTCTGGCCCTGGTTCTGGCCCTGGTTCTGGCCCTGGTTCTGGCCCTGGTTCTGCCGCTGTTTGCTGAGAGGATTGGATGCGTCCATGCTGCTGCCCAGCTGCAGTCTACGCATGTGACGCACCACTGCAGTGGCATTGAACGCTTGCTAGAGACAGAGAGAGAGACAGA
>NC_090066.1:2267871-2272594 GCF_038355195.1 Osmerus mordax
TGGACTTTGACATCTGTAACCGTGGTAATGGAACCTCGTCATCGAACACCTGAGGCCTTCAGAGAAGCTTCCGTCACCTTCCAGGGGTGTAGATGGGAAGGGGGCAGGGTTTGAGGTGAGGAGGCGAGGAGAGAGGTGAGGAGGCGAGGAGAGAGGTGAGGGGTGAAGGAGAGGAAAGGAGGGGGGAGACGTGAAGAGACAGTGGTGACCTGAGGTGTAGACAGATGGGAGACAGGAGGGGTGAGAGAGGGGTGAGGGAAGGAGGAGAGGAGAAGGTATAGGAAGAGTAACAGAAAGGAAAGGTGAGAGGAAAGAAGGGTGAGGAGAGAGATGGGGGAAGGAAAGGAGCCGGGAGGAAAGTGAAAGGGTAGAAATGAAGAGAGGGAGAGAATGGCATCTGTGTCTCCCACTACCATAAGTTAAAACTACCCCACTGCAACGAGCACACATAATATGGTTAGATCAATATGATATAATATATAAATGTAACTGATTCTAATGCAGAATCCACGTGACTAAGTTAGCATGTTGCATAGGGAGTCAGGTGGCTGAGCGGTGAGGGAATCGGGCTAGTAATCTGAAGGTTGCCAGTTCGATTCCCGGTCATGCCATCTGACGTTGTGTCCTTGGGCAAGGCACTTCACCCTACTTGCCTCGGGGGAATGATCCTGTACTTACTGTAAGTCGCTCTGGATAAGAGCGTCTGCTAAATGACTAAATGTAAATGCATAGCAATAACATGTGTTGTTAATGTTCATACTGCAGCTCATGGGTCCAAAGAAGGTCTCATGCCTTCTTCAGTCCTCCATCTTAGTGACGATTTAATTGGAGTAATGAGGGCTTAGCATGTGTAGGAGTGTGTGTGTGTGTGTGTGTGTGTGTGTGTGTGTGTGTGTGTGCAGGGTAGTGTGTGTTTGCGCGTGTTTGTGCGCATGTGTGGTAGAGCTTAAACTGTCACCCTAGTTCAGTCAACACCACAGGCAGTCTGATTAAAGTATCCGTATGAAAGAGAGAGAGAGGGGGGGGGGGAGAGAAAGAGAGAGAGATAGCTGCCGAGAGAGAGAGAGAGAGAGTGACAGAGAACGAGAGACAGAGAACGATAGAGAGAGAACGAGAGAGCGAGGAGATACAGTTAGGAGAGAAAGGTGTGGTGGTGTGTTGGTGTGTGTGTCTGCAGATACTCACAGCTGCATAATCAGGTAGAGGTGGTTGGAGCTCTCATATATATCTTCCAGGGCCACAATGTTCTCGTGCTGGATCCTATGGACACAGATCACACACAGGACATTCAGATCCAGTCCTGTACAACTACACACACCAAAGGATCCATCCTCTCTCAAGTTTTCCATCTTCTCCTCCTCCCTCCTCTCCCTGAATCCTCTTTCAACCCCTCCATCTTCCCATCTTAGACCCAGATCAGTATCTGCCCAATACCGCTCTCGCCATGGTTACGGCTCCTCACTGAGGGAGTGCACACACAGGGGACATGTGTGTGTGTGTGCGAGGTGTGTGTGTGTGTGTGTGTGCGAGGTGTGTGTGTGTGTGAGTGGATACTAATCTGTGCAGCTGACCTCTTCACAATGGCAATCTGCCCAATGACGTTAGCACAGCGGGAATAATATGCACACACGCACGCACACACACACACATTGTCAGAGAAGGTGGGGAGTTCAGAGCATCCATTCTGAGGTCTGATCACTGATGGTGGTGGATGCAGTGGAGCATAGACACACACACACACACACCACGGTCTCCAGTCTGCATAGCGGATGCCTGTCCTGGGCTTAGCAGGATAGAGTGTTTACCTGCTGTCTGTGGGCAGCAGACAGAAGGGATCTTCTCCTCTGGACCCTGACAGGCTCTGATTGGTAGATTTAATCCTTCACAGACCAGGGACACAACCAGAACAATGCCCTCACACACAAGGGGGCAGGGCTGGGACTGATCTGTTTAAACCTTGCATTGCGTGTTACTGACTGTGTGCGTGTGTGTGTGGTAGTGTGTGTGTGTGGTAGTGTGTGTGTAGTGTGTGTCGCTCAGAGAGCCCTGAGGATGGCAGACCAACAGGACCAGAATAAACCAGGGGAGAGTGGGCAGAGACTGTGGCACGACACATCATCACTATATCATAGACGGGGGACGGGGGGAGAGTTAAACAGAGAGAGAAAGATGGAAAGAGAGGGAGCGAGAGAAGAGTGAGAGGGGAAAGAAAGAGGGAAAGGGCGAGAAAGAAAAAGACAGGAAGATTGCAACACTTCCTGGTAACCCTGAAGAGGCGTGGCTCTGCACCGCTGTTGGTCGCCCAGGTTAAGCCTGTCAATCACCTGGTTTCCAGGCAACGCTGACAGAGGCAGAAAAACTGAAGGTCAAAGGAAATTAATGGGAGGAGATAGTCGAATTGAACCACGCCCTCTGCGCTCACTGACGCACTATGACCCTACCCCAACACTGCCCCACCCCCTATCCCTCCAATCACAGAGCGGGGGACACCCTCCGGTACAATGACAACATTCACCTATAGGTGCAACCCACTCACAGCGTGCGTCACGCAGTCAAATCCTGAGGGAGGCAAATGTTTCAATAAACACACGCTAGCGTTCACGCACACACACAAGCACACACACAAGCATTCTGTAAGGGGATAATACGGTAATCTCTGGTAACCTGTGTGTGTGTGTGTGTGGGTGTGTTTCTCAAGTCCAGATGAAAGGACATGATGAACAGGTGGTATGAACCTCCCCCGTCACACTGCTGATGTAGAGGAGCCTGCTGGGAGCCGGTCAGACACCTGGAGAGTTCACCTGGCCGCCGCTCTGACCCCGCCCTACACCTGGAGAGTTCACCTGGCTGCCTGCTCTGACCCCGCCCTACACCTGGAGAGTTGACCTGGCCGCCCGCTCTGAACCCGCCTACACCTGGAGAATTCACCTGGCCGCCCGCTCTGACCCCGCCCTACACCTGGAGAGTTCACCTGGCCGCCCGCTCTGACCCCGCCCTCACCACACTGCTGGGTGACACAGCGACACACCACACGTCCCTGAGAGCAGAGGACCACGTCCCCGTTCTCTTGACATGAGGGAAAAGTGGAGGCCGGACGCCCTCCTCGCAGACACGCTCAATAGAGATCTGTTCTTTGGTGTTGATAGGCAACTGTGAAAGTCACTGTTGGGTGGGGGAGGGGGGGGGAGGGGGATGGGGGAGGAGATGAAAGTGGCTTGTTTTGGTCTGGGCTGCTGTAGGCTGAGGTGTCCGAGGGGGAGAGGGGAAAGACGACAACACAGAAGTAAAGAGTAGCGGGCGAACCGTTTCCACGGTAACAGAGGGGCGTGTGTGGAGATGTAGGGGAGGGGAGAAGGAAGGGGAGTGATGAGGGCGGGGCCTGGACGAAGAGACTCACTTGCGGAGGACGGCGATCTCGTTCTCGATGCTGCTTTCCTTCCCTTCAGAGCCTTCTTGGGGATGCATTTGACAGCAAACATCCGTCCTGTGGCCCTCTCCTGAGCCAACACCACTTCTGAGAACGCCCCCCTGGAGAGAGAGGCACGGGGAGGGGGAGAGAGGAGGAGGGGAGAAAGGGAGGTGGAGAGAGAGAGGAGAGAAAGAGAGGTTGAGAGAGGAGAGAAAGGGAGGTGGAGAGAGAGGAGGAGAGAAAGAGAGGTGGAGAGGGGAGAGAAAGGGAGGTGGAGAGAGAGGAGGAGAGAAAGAGAGGTGGAGAGAGGAGAGAAAGGGAGGTGGAGAGAATGAAAGAGAGGTGGAGAGACAAGGAGAGGAGGGATAGACAGAGAGATAGGGAAGGAAAGGGATGGATATATATTATTAGCTTTATTGTTTATTATTATTCTGTAACAAGAGGTTGAAAGAGAGTGGTGGTGAGTGGATAATCACTGCGGTCTGATCATTCAGTTATAGGTTGTTCACCTGAGAGACTTTAACCACACACTCATTGAATTAGCTTCCATCCCCCTCTCTCTCCCTCTCTCCCTCTCTCTCCCTCTCTCTCCTCTCTCTCCCTCTCTCTCCCTCTCTCTCCCTCTCTCTCCTCTCTCTCTCTCTCTCTCTCTCTCTCTCTCTCTCTCTCTCTCCTCCCTCTCTCTCTCTCTCTCTCTCTCTCTCTCTCTCCCTCTCTCTCTCTCCCTGCTTTCCATGTTAACGGTGTGTTCGTCAGTCTGGAGATCTAATCTGGTTGTCCTCATACTTTAGCTGACTGCTGGTGTGTTACTGTGTCAATCAATAAGACCACGCCCCCTACTGCCCACTCCTCTCCATTTTTCATAGCTTTAGACACTGCAAGCAATCGCTGCACAAAATGTACCATCTTCAAAACAATCAGTATTTGTTTGTTTATTCGATGCATCTACGAAACCGTGTGTGTGAGAGAGAGAGATGATGTCTGAAAGGATTAAGTCCCCCTCCTCCTCCTCCTTTCTTTCCCCCTCTCTGTGGAGCCTCAATGGGAGGTGCCAGGTAGGGGGTCGGAGGTCAGAGGTCAGAGGTTAGAGTTTGAGTTCAGACAGAGGTAAGAGTGGAGCTCTTTGAGGGGTAGGCTTGCTTAATAACACTACAAACCAGAAGGGGAGGGAAGAGAGAATGGAGAGACGGAGGACAGAAAAAGAGAGAGACAGAGGGAGAGAGAGAGAGAGAGAGAGAGAGAGAGAGAGAGAGATGCTGTGTGTGTCTGTGTGCATGTGTGAGTTTGTGGTGTGGTCCAGATAGCCCTGTAGAA
>NC_090066.1:2272794-2392794 GCF_038355195.1 Osmerus mordax
ATGGCATCTGTGTCTCCCACTACCATAAGTTAAAACTACCCACTGCAACGAGCACACATAATATGGTTAGATCAATATGATATAATATATAAATGTAACTGATTCTAATGCAGAATCCACGTGACTAAGTTAGCATGTTGCATAGGGAGTCAGGTGGCTGAGCGGTGAGGGAATCGGGCTAGTAATCTGAAGGTTGCCAGTTCGATTCCCGGTCATGCCATCTGACGTTGTGTCCTTGGGCAAGGCACTTCACCCTACTTGCCTCGGGGGAATGTCCCTGTACTTACTGTAAGTCGCTCTGGATAAGAGCGTCTGCTAAATGACTAAATGTAAATGCATAGCAATAACATGTGTTGTTAATGTTCATACTGCAGCTCATGGGTCCAAAGAAGGTCTCATGCCTTCTTCAGTCCTCCATCTTAGTGACGATTTAATTGGAGTAATGAGGGCTTAGCATGTGTAGGAGTGTGTGTGTGTGTGTGCAGGGTAGTGTGTGTTTGCGCGTGTTTGTGCGCATGTGTGGTAGAGCTTAAACTGTCACCCCTAGTTCAGTCAACACCACAGGCAGTCTGATTAAAGTATCCGTATGAAAGAGAGAGAGAGGGGGGGGGGGAGAGAAAGAGAGAGAGATAGCTGCCGAGAGAGAGAGAGAGAGAGTGACAGAGAACGAGAGACAGAGAACGATAGAGAGAGAACGAGAGAGCGAGGAGATACAGTTAGGAGAGAAAGGTGTGGTGTTGGTGTGTGTCTGCCAGATACTCACAGCTGCATAATCAGGTAGAGGTGGTTGGAGCTCTCATATATATCTTCCAGGGCCACAATGTTCTCGTGCTGGATCCTATGGACACAGATCACACACAGGACATTCAGATCCAGTCCTGTACAACTACACACACCAAAGGATCCATCCTCTCTCAAGTTTTCCATCTTCTCCTCCTCCCTCCTCTCCCTGAATCCTCTTTCAACCCCTCCATCTTCCCATCTTAGACCCCAGATCAGTATCTGCCCAATACCGCTCTCGCCATGGTTACGGCTCCTCACTGAGGGAGTGCACACACAGGGGACATGTGTGTGTGTGTGCGAGGTGTGTGTGTGTGTGTGTGCGAGGTGTGTGTGTGTGAGTGGATACTAATCTGTGCAGCTGACCTCTTCACAATGGCAATCTGCCCAATGACGTTAGCACAGCGGGAATAATATGCACACACGCACACACACACACACACATTGTCAGAGAAGGTGGGGAGTTCAGAGCATCCATTCTGAGGTCTGATCACTGATGGTGGTGGATGCAGTGGAGCATAGACACACACACACACACACGGTCTCCAGTCTGCATAGCGGATGCCTGTCCTGGGCTTAGCAGGATAGAGTGTTTACCTGCTGTCTGTGGACAGCAGACAGAAGGGATCTTCTCCTCTGGACCCTGACAGGCTCTGATTGGTAGATCTAATCCTTCACAGACCAGGGACACAACCAGAACAATGCCCTCACACACAAGGGGGCAGGGCTGGGACTGATCTGTTTAAACCTTGCATTGCGTGTTACTGACTGTGTGCGTGTGTGTGTGGTAGTGTGTGTGTGTGGTAGTGTGTGTGTAGTGTGTGTCGCTCAGAGAGCCCTGAGGATGGCAGACCAACAGGACCAGAATAAACCAGGGGAGAGTGGGCAGAGACTGTGGCACGACACATCATCACTATATCATAGACGGGGGACGGGGGGAGAGTTAAACAGAGAGAGAAAGATGGAAAGAGAGGGAGCGAGAGAAGAGTGAGAGGGGAAAGAAAGAGGGAAAGGGCGAGAAAGAAAAAGACAGGAAGATTGCAACACTTCCTGGTAACCCTGAAGAGGCGTGGCTCTGCACCGCTGTTGGTCGCCCAGGTTAAGCCTGTCAATCACCTGGTTTCCAGGCAACGCTGACAGAGGCAGAAAACTGAAGGTCAAAGGAAATTAATGGGAGGAGATAGTCGAATTGAACCACGCCCTCTGCGCTCACTGACGCACTATGACCCTACCCCAACACTGCCCCACCCCCTATCCCTCCAATCACAGAGCGGGGACACCCTCCGGTACAATGACAACATTCACCTATAGGTGCAACCCACTCACAGCGTGCGTCACGCAGTCAAATCCTGAGGGAGGCAAATGTTTCAATAAACACACGCTAGCGTTCACGCACACACACAAGCACACACACAAGCATTCTGTAAGGGGATAATACGGTAATCTCTGGTAACCTGTGTGTGTGTGTGTGTGGGTGTGTTTCTCAAGTCCAGATGAAAGGACATGATGAACAGGTGGTATGAACCTCCCCCGTCACACTGCTGATGTAGAGGAGCCTGCTGGGAGCCGGTCAGACACCTGGAGAGTTCACCTGGCCGCCCGCTCTGACCCCGCCCTACACCTGGAGAGTTCACCTGGCTGCCCGCTCTGACCCCGCCCTACACCTGGAGAGTTGACCTGGCCGCCCGCTCTGAACCCGCCCTACACCTGGAGAATTCACCTGGCCGCCCGCTCTGACCCCGCCCTACACCTGGAGAGTTCACCTGGCCGCCCGCTCTGACCCCGCCCTCACCACACTGCTGGGTGACACAGCGACACACCACACGTCCCTGAGAGCAGAGGACCACGTCCCCGTTCTCTTGACATGAGGGAAAAGTGGAGGCCGGACGCCCTCCTCGCAGACACGCTCAATAGAGATCTGTTCTTTGGTGTTGATAGGCAACTGTGAAAGTCACTGTTGGGTGGGGGAGGGGGGGAGGGGGATGGGGGAGGAGATGAAAGTGGCGGTTTGTTTTGGTCTGGGCTGCTGTAGGCTGAGGTGTCCGAGGGGGAGAGGGGAAAGACGACAACACAGAAGTAAAGAGTAGCGGGCGAACCGTTTCCACGGTAACAGAGGGGCGTGTGTGGAGATGTAGGGGAGGGGAGAAGGAAGGGGAGTGATGAGGGCGGGGCCTGGACGAAGAGACTCACTTGCGGAGGACGGCGATCTCGTTCTCGATGCTGCTTTCCTTCCCCTTCAGAGCCTTCTTGGGGATGCATTTGACAGCAAACATCCGTCCTGTGGCCCTCTCCTGAGCCAACACCACTTCTGAGAACGCCCCCCTGGAGAGAGAGGCACGGGGAGGGGGAGAGAGGAGGAGGGGAGAAAGGGAGGTGGAGAGAGAGGAGGAGAGAAAGAAAGGTGGAGAGAGGAGAGAAAGGGAGGTGGAGAGAGAGAAAGAGAGGTGGAGAGACAAGGAGAGGAGGGATAGACAGAGAGATAGGGAAGGAAAGGGATGGATATATATTATTAGCTTTATTGTTTATTATTATTCTGTAACAAGAGGTTGAAAGAGAGTGGTGGTGAGTGGATAATTCACTGCAGTCTGATCATTCAGTTATAGGTTGTTCACCTGAGAGACTTTAACCACACACTCATTGAATTAGCTTCCATCCCCCTCTCTCTCCCTCTCTCTCTCTCCCTCTCTCTCCCTCTCTCTCCCTCTCTCTCCCTCCCTCTCTCTCCCTCTCTCTCCCTCTCTCCCCCTCTCTCCCTCTCTCCCTCTCTCCCTCTCTCTCCCTCTCTCTCCCTCTCTCTCTCCCTCCCTCTCTCTCTCTCCCTGCTTTCCATGTTAACGGTGTGTTCGTCAGTCTGGAGATCTAATCTGGTTGTCCTCATACTTTAGCTGACTGCTGGTGTGTTACTGTGTCAATCAATAAGACCCCGCCCCCCTACTGCCCACTCCTCTCCATTTTTCATAGCTTTAGACACTGCAAGCAATCGCTGCACAACATGTACCATCTTCAAAACAATCGGTATTTGTTTGTTTATTCGATGCATCTACCCCGAAACCGTGTGTGAGAGAGAGAGATGATGTCTGAAAGGATTAAGTCCCCCTCCTCCTCCTCCTTTCTTTCCCCCTCTCTGTGGAGCCTCAATGGGAGGTGCCAGGTAGGGGGTCGGAGGTCAGAGGTCAGAGGTTAGAGTTTGAGTTCAGACAGAGGTAAGAGTGGAGCTCTTTGAGGGGTAGGCTTGCTTTAATAACACTACAAACCAGAAGGGGAGGGAAGAGAGAATGGAGAGACGGAGGACAGAAAAAGAGAGAGACAGAGGGAGAGAGAGAGAGAGAGAGAGAGAGAGAGAGAGAGAGAGAGAGAGAGAGAGGCTGTGTGTGTCTGTGTGCATGTGTGAGTTTGTGGTGTGGTCCAGATAGCCCTGTAGACATTCAGAAGAACCCATTTACTGATGAAGCCGACCCAACGAACCATCTGTCACACCAGAGTGAAGCACTGAACAACAAAAACAAACGTGTACACGCACACACACGCGCATGCACACACACGCAAGCGCACACACCCTTACCCTCTCTGCCTCCACCCTCTCTGCCTCCACCCTCTCTGCCTCCACCCTCTCCTCCCTTTTTCTCCTCATCTGGCATCCTTCCTTTTTTCCTTCAGCGTTTTACTCTCCTTACACCCCCTCTCTTTTTCTCTCTCTCTTCCTCCCTCTCTCTTCCTCCCTCTCTCTTCCTCCCTCTCTCTTTCGCACGTGCGTTCACACGCCAGGCTGATATCATCAGTGTTGGTGTCTTAACATGAAGAAGATTTATTTTCAATGGCAGAGCCACCCCGACGTTCGATCCACACATCGTAAACACACACACACACACACACACACACACACACACAAACACACACACACACACACACACACACACACACACACAAACACACACACACACACACACACACACACACACACACAAACACACACACACACACACACACACACACACACACACACACACACACACACACACACACACACACACACACACACACACACAACCGCCCTCCCCCACAGCCATGCCACTTCTGCTGTGATAAAGGCTGCCTAGCGATGACGTCAGCACAGGCAGTGTGGTGATTGGTCCATCCTGTCTCCACTGGAGCGAACCTTTCATTCATGTCTCTCTCCTCACGTGAATGAGAGAGAGAAAACAGAGGGACGGAGGTGGGGGTGATTGGGGAGAGAGAGAACACAACACAAACACACACACCGAAACACAAGCATGCACAAACAGACATGGTGATACACACACTTTCGCTCCCCTAGTGAACCCTCCTACCCAGGGCCCAGGGTGAGCTGACCCAGGTGACACACATCTCCCTAGGCCATCAAAGCCAGCTGGTCCCCCTGCCCAGGGCATGCACACACTCACACTCCCACGCACGCACACACACACCCACATCTGTGTAAGCAGGCGTCCCAGAGGGAGCGACCGCAGTTGAACGCTCTCTTTCACACACGAACGCGTCGATATCAACGGCTTAACGACTCTCCACTACAACATGAGAAACAACCAGAAAAAGAGGGAAGGAAATGAGCCCTGCAGTATAACACACCACTGGAGAGAGGGAGAGAGGGGGGAGAGAGGGGGGGAGAGAGAGAGAGAGAGAGAGAGAGAGAGAGAGGGGGGGGGGAGAGAGAGAGGATGTAGGTGGTGGGGGAGGGGAGAGAGAGAGAGAGAGAGGGTGAGAGAGAGAGAGAGGGGAGGGAGGATGTAGGTGGTGGGGGAGGGGAGAGAGAGAGAGGTGGTGGTTGTGGGGGGGGAGGTGGTGGGGGGGGGGGCGGTGGTGGGGGGGTCGCAATACTGAATGAACGGAGACTGAATTGTGCACGTCTGTGTTTGAGACGGACAGAAGCTTTGAATGAGGAGACATGATTGTGAGGGGGGGGGGGGGGGGGGTGGCAGTTACGTGGAGGGATGTGTGTGTGTGTGTGTGTGAATGACGACCACCTGTGGGAGGTTGCTGAGACCTTGATGTTTCCCCTGCTGCAGAACCTGTGTGTGACGGGGACCCACTGGCCCCGGGATGGAGGGGACACACAGTGTGTGTGTGTGTGTGAGCCAGATTGATTGGTCTCTCTCTTGAGCATCAGTCCTAGACAGCTTGCTGACAGGTCCTGTTGGTTAACAGAGTCAGTTGAATAACGTGGTGCTGGAGTGATCTCCCAACGAACAACCAAGACACACACACTGGAGCAGAACACAAACACACACACACAAACACACTGAGGCAGAACACACACACACTTTGGGCTGTGAACTACATCCAGTCTCGTTGAAAGGAGGGGTGTGTGTCTGTGAGTGAGTGAGTGTGTAATGTTATTCCCCGGGGAAGGGTTGACAAATTAGACACACATCGTGCATTTCTCCTCTGAAGTGAGAAAGACAGAGAGCTGCTTAGAGAGAGACAGAGAAATGGAGAGAAAGGAAGAGACAGAGAGAGACAGAGAGAGAGAAACAGAGGGAGACAGAGAGCGGGAGAGACAGGGAGAGAGACAGAGAGAGAGACAGAGAGAGGGAGAGACAGAGGGAGACAGAGAGACGGAGAGAGGTAGAGACAGAGAGAGAGAGACAGAGGGAGACAGAGAGAGGGAGAGACAGAGAGACGGAGAGAGGGAGAGACAGAGAGACGGAGAGGCAAAGAGAGACAGACAGAGAGAGAGAGACAGGGACAGATATGGAAAGAGAGGGAGATAGATAGCTGCCTACAGAGAGAGAGAGAGAGAGAGAGAGAGAGAGAGACAGAGAGAGAGAGAGAGAGAAGAGGGTTTAGAGACTGAGACTAGAATAGAGTGACAAGGTGACAGTGACTTACTTTCAGAGGTCCTGATTAGGAACCTCAGAGCCCCCCCACACACACCCTCTCACCCCCCCACACACACCCTCTCACCCCCCCACACACACCCTCTCACCCCCCCACACACACCCTCTCACCCCCCACACACACACCCTCACCCCCCCCCCCCCCACACACACACACACCCTCTCACTCCCAAGGGAACCCCAGGAACACAGTTCTGACTACACAACTCTAATCCTCGCCGCAAAGATCAGGAAAGCATTCTATAATTCTGATCTTCCATCCCCAAGAGTGTTTACCGGGAGCATACCTCCAGCATCACCTCCAGCATCACCTCTGCCTTCGTCAGAGGATGAGAGCAGGGGAACAGAGAGTGCAGAGACACAATCACACCTCCGTCTTGCGGAAGCCTTTTGGAGCCGAAGACAAAACGACACGTTCTGCTGGTGGTTTAGAGGAAGAAAGGAGCTCGTGAACGGCATTTCAACTGAAACATCGGATCCTTTGTGGAAGTGTGATTCGGAACTGAACAATGCAAGGGAACACACACACACACACCCCTACATACACACATTATTTCTTGCTCTTTCATTCACCCACTCACACACACACAATGTCAGCACAGGGTCCTTGGTCTAGGGGAGTCAGTCTGATCAATTACCATTTTAATCAAATGTAAGAACGTGGCGTTTGCTAGCGTTTTGCTAGTCTCAGTGGAGCCTGTCCACGGAACACCCCACACCACCACGGAGAGGGAGAGGGGGAGGGGTAGAGAGAGATAACCACACACCCCAGAGGGCCTGATAATGACAGAGCATGGACAAGGACAATTATACACCGCATAGCAGACGTCATCCCTGAGCTAGACACACACACACACACATTTTGGGATTAGGTTAGAGTTGATTGTAGAACGGAGGGAGGAGCAGAGAAAGTGAAAGGAAAAGAAGAGGGGGGAGAAAAAGAGATTAAATAAAAGAGAAATTATGGGGAGAACTAAGCAAGATGTGGCAAGAACGATGAGAGAGAGAAGAAGAGATGTAGAGATGATGAGAGAGAAGAAGAGATGTAGAGATGATGAGAGAGAGAAGAAGAGATGTAGAGATGATGAGAGAGAGAACCAGAGATGTAGAGATGATGAGAGAGAGAAGAAGAGATGTAGAGATGATGAGAGAGAGAAGAGATGTAGAGATGATGAGAGAGAGAAGAAGAGATGTAGAGATGATGAGAGAGAGAAGAAGAGATGTAGAGATGATGAGAGAGAGAAGAAGAGATGTAGAGATGATGAGAGAGAAGAAGAGATGTAGAGATGATGAGAGAGAGAAGAAGAGATGTAGAGATGATGAGAGAGAAGAAGAGATGTAGAGATGAGATGAGTTCTTGGCAGGTATAAGCGGTAACACCTCTAAATGGTGTCATAGCTAACTGGCTCTGAATCCACACCAAGCAGACTGCTTAGAGGGAGTGGAGGACAGGAGAGAATCAGGATAAAAGGAAAAACAGAATAAGATTTTAAAAATTGGCTTCAGTCACATTAAACCAACTAAATATATTTTTGTGTTGAAGGGTTTGTACATATGAGATATGATCATGAATTTTAAAGATATATTTACATTTACATTTAGTCATTTAGCAGACGCTCTTATCCAGAGCGATTTACAGTAAGTACAGGGATATTCTCCCCGAGGCAAGTAGGGTGAAGTGCCTTGCCCAAGAACACGTCATTTTTCAAGGCCAGGAATCGAACCGGCAACCTTCAGATTACTAGCCCAATCCCTAACCGCTCAGCCACCTGACTCCGTATATATATATTAGAAGCTGCTTCTGTTATCTTCTTGTGTACCATGCTTAGTAGGTAACGAAGCAACGACTCGATTCTAAATGACAAAGCAGAATGCATTCTACAATGAGAGACAGAGAAATAAAAGGGCGAGACAGTAAACAAAGAGTGAATGTGACAGTTTTCGTTACTCCAAAATTATCCCTTTTCATGAGGCAGCAGGGACACTGGTATCATCATCATCCAAATCCCAAACTTCAGATTAAAATCGTCCCAGATAATCCAGGCCTCTCATCGCCTGCGTCTGGAGACTCAAACACTGAGAGCTGCTCTGCCCTCTCCAAGCAAACACACACTCAGATTAAAACAGTAACTACGTCACATCGCTGACACACGCTGTCCTCGTATTCTCTCGGTATCAACTCCAATTACATTTAAAACATTTGAAGTGCATTAATTGCGGAACACTCATGCTGCCTGCTGTCGTTATAAAACGGTATTTGTGTCCTACATTAAGCTACTGTATCTAGCCAAGCCAGCCAACTGTTTGTACTCACATACTGGATGGATGGTTGGGAGATGGGTTGGAGGATTGAGTGATGGGGAGATGGATGCGTGGAAGAACGGATGGGTGGACAAATAGATCAATGAAAGTGTAATAATTAATGTTTTACTGTACTGTCTACAGTCTATTGGCTGTTCTCATCAAGCAGTAGATCGGTGAGTTTTTTTTTTTTTTTATCTTAGAGGGGATTAAGATCCACCAGAAGGCTCTTGTATGTATGTGTGTATGTGTTAGTGTGTGTATATGAGTGTGTGTGTTTAAACAGGAACCTAGCCCAAATCCAACAGCATCACACTCATCCCTCATCCACACAACGCCTTTGTTGCCCGGCGTGTGGGCTTAAATAGCACTGTTGCCACGGCAGCAATTAACTGCCAATTATCGTCTGTATTCCTGATTTAAGAGAGAGGAAGATGTTTCTGAGAGCTGTGGATGTCTGAAGAGATACAATGTGTGTGTATTCCACCGGTTGTGTGTGTGTGTGTGTGTCTGTTTATGTGTGTGAGTCCAGTTTCAAAGTGACCTTGAAGGGAACTTGAGGTGTGTCACATGACCTTCTTCCAGGGCAGCAGAAAAGCACTTCTCTCAGGACCTGATGGGTTCAGAGGTCCTCAAGAACGAACATCAACACAACACACAGCCCGGTCGATCAAAGTAGCATCCCTTTGTTCAGTAGTTGTGGTGTATGGAGTGTGCATTGTGTACATTCACGTGTTCGACGGCGGCTGAGAAGGAGGTGGACACATCCATGCCTCACACACCAGGCCTTCTGTGAGCCGTCAATCCACACAGCTTCAGATGAACAGAGCTGTCAAGACACACACACACACACACACATCTGTTATCGTCCTCATCAACATCCTGTCATAAAGTCCAACTGTTTTGTTTTCCCTCCAAAGACGATACTGTTGCCATCATTCTGTTTCGTTGCTATGGAGTCTACGGGACCTAGAATTAGTGACAACACGCTTACATTTAGACAGAGGGATAGGGGCTGTCGTCTTTAGACAGGCAGACAGAGAGACAGACAGGCAAGCAGACAGACAAACAGACAGGCAGAGAGACAGACATGCAGACAGGAAGAAAGACAGACAAACACACAGGCAGAGAGACAGACATACAGACAGGCAGAGAGACAGACATGCAGACAGGAAAAAAGACAGACAAACAGACAGGCAGAGAGACAGACATACAGACAGGCAGAGAGACAGACATGCAGACAGGAAGAAAGACAGACAAACACACAGGCAGAGAGACAGACATACAGACAGGCAGAGAGACAGACATACAGACAGGCAGAGAGACAGACATACAGACAGGCAGAGAGACAGACATACAGACAGGCAGAGAGACAGACAGACAGGCAGAGAGACAGACAGACAGACAGGCAGAGAGAGAGAGAGACGGGCAGACAGAGCAGTCCAGCTTAACCTCAACTCTATTGGGGGGGGGGGGGGGGGGGTCAGGAACGCATCATTTCCTGTTGACCCTGGAAATAAATGACTGAAAAGGCTCGCTGTATATGCTGTCCTCCTCCCCTCATCTCACTCCTGCTTTTCACCGTTGCGCGCGCACACACACACACACACACACGAGAGAGATCAAGGTTATCAAAGCTAGAGGTTTTCAAACCACAGTTTCTATCTTCACCATGGTTACGGCGGTGGTGACCATTAGGGGCTTGGCCTGTATTTACATATCTACCGCACCATGGCAACCAGCAGGTTAACCTGGAGACCACAACAGAGTCAGTCAACCACATTACTAAATCAATGTGTGGATGTGTGTGTGTGTGTGTTCCTGAGAGTGAGAGAGAAATACAGAGAATCAGACTGTGTGAGAGTGTGTGTGCTGGTTAAATGGAGGCCACAGCAGGTATTTCCGTGCCACATAGTAGCAGTGTTGTGATGAAAGAACAGGGAGAACTTTCAGTGCAGAGATGACTCAGTCCACTCACTCACCTGGGTGATTCCCTGGGAAACCCACCGACTTACAACCGCCAATAAACTTTTTCTTTCTCTCACTCACACACACACCCAACATGCACACACACTTAACACGCACATACACACAAACCCAACACACACACACAACACGCACTTACACACCCCCAACAGCCACATACACACACACGCTGGCTTACAGACTTCTACAGCTGTGGAAACAATGTGTAATGTGGCAATGGCCCACACGGACCAATGAGCTTTGATCTCAGCATCCTGCCTCCACCTGCTGAGAGCAAGTCATGAGATACACACACACACACACACACACACACACAGGCATGCACACACACACACACACACAGGCATGCACACACACACACACACGCACACACACACAGGCACGCACACACACACAGGCATGCACACACACACAGGCACGCACACATACACACACACACACACAGGCATGCACACACACAGGCACGCACACACACACAGGCACGCACACACACACACACAGGCATGCACACACACAGGCATGCACACACACAGGCACGCACACACACACACACACACACAGGCATGCACACACACAGGCACGCACACACACATAGGCATGCACACACACACACAGGCATGCACACACACACACACACACACACACAGGCATGCACACACACAGGCACACTCACACACACACAGGCACACACACACACAGGCACGCACACACACAGGCACACACACACTGGTGTGCCTAGCCTCTCTGTAGAGGGTGGTGAGACTGACTGCAGCTAGATGACCACCCGCTGGCCCTCCACATGGTGTGTGAGAGGGGCTCAGACTAAACGGACACTCCCTGTCAATCACACACTCAGGCGCTGAGCAACCTGCTAGCCTGTTAGCCTGCTAGCCTACGCCTACCATCTGGAGGGAAGGAGGGAGGAAGGGGGAAGGAGGGAGGGAGGTGGAAGAAAAGGAGGAAACAAGAGTATCTGTACTAGATGCCAATAAGCACTCTACAAATCTGTCTGTAACTCGCTCTCTTACACACTCACTCACACACACACACATACAAACACACACAAACACCCACCCACCCGCCCACCCACACACACACACACGAGACTCAGAAGTGTTCAGCCCCAGCAGCTTTAACGAAAGCCCCAATTAATTCAAAACACAAAACAGAACCTGTTGCTCTGACATCCAGTGGCTGACAACCACTGGCAATTATGCTAAGCTTGCTAACAAGGCCATTATAGTGCAGAGCGGGGGGGGGGGTGGGGGGGTGGAGGGGTCTCCTTTGAGCCTGGCTGTGCTGAAGTTGTGGTTAGTGTGACGTTCCACATCCACGTAGAACACACACACAGTGATTATTCACGCCGGTACTGTAAGCATACGCACACACACACAGAGCTGCAGTATTAGCAGCCTTGACACACAGCTGGTCATTCATCAGACTCCGGTTCTGATCTCTGCCGTGACGCAGACAAACACACGCGAGCAGGGGGTCGTCGGCAAGCAGGATGATTCCCTCGTTTATTCATATCAAGTCCATGTCCAACCTCAACCCCAGATCCCTCCCTCCCTCCCTCCCTCCCTCCCTCCCTCCCTCCCTCCCTCCCTCCCTCCCTCCCTCCCTCCCTCCCTCCCTCCCTCCCTGCCGCTGGTCTTCTCCTTTCCTTTTCTCTCTGCCTAACTGCCTCCCCCCCGCCCCCCCCCGAGCAGGCAGGCAGGTTTATGATGTCATAAAGGGATGTGTTGAGGAGCCGGTTATGAAGCCTGGGTGAGGCAGCTGGATCTGACTAGAGGAGGAAAGAAAAGGAAGATGATACACAGAAAGATATGAAGGTAAAGACACACAGAATAAAGAGATGAAAGAGACAGAAAAGAGATAAGAAAAAAAGAGAAATGGAGAAGAAAGAGAGACAGAGGGCCTCATTTATCAAGCCGTTTGTGCCTGTTTCCAGGCGTTAATTGTTCGCAAAGACTGACTTAACCGATGCGGGCTATATACAAACAAGGCGCACTTGGGTAAAATCGCAGACTGCCTGCCACATGAGCGAGAACAGGCAAGTTGTGCTTTCAATATGCGTTTGTGGGAGGGTATTAGGTAAAGTGGGAGGGTCGTGGGGAAAGTGGGAGGGTCGTGGGGAAAGTGGGAGGGTCGTGGGGAAAGTGGGAGGGTCGTGGGGAAAGTGGGAGGGTCTTGGGGAAAGTGGGAGGGTCAGGGGGAAAGTGGGAGGGTCTTGGGGAAAGTGGGAGGGTCAGGGGGAAAGTGGGAGGGTCATGGGGAAAGTGGGAGGGTCATGGGGAAAGTGGGAGGGTCATGGGGAAAGTGGGAGGTGCCCTAATTACGATTGAGGGCGGAGTATGCACTGATTGTCTGATGAGTGTCAGGTTTGATAAATACTACGCAACATAAGGAAGCATAGCGGGCGCAATTACCGAACTTGCAAAAACAGACGCAGCGTAAACTGCGCCATTGTTAGTAAATGAGGCCCAGAGAGAGACAGAGAAAGACAGAGACAGAGAAAGACAGAGAAAGAGACAAAGAGAGAGAAAGAGAGAGACAGAGCGTGAGAGAGAGAAAAACAACACCTAATGGCACTCAAGAGACTTAATGGAGCAGGTTTATGTTTGCAACCATGACTTTGGCCTCAACTTATCTTTGCAGTGTGTGTGTGTGTGTTATAGCAGCAGTTGCAGAGTGTGTGTGTGTTATAGCAGCAGTTGCAGAGTGTGTGTGTGTGTTATAGCAGCAGATGCTGACCAACGAGACCGAGCCAGTTTGCAGCTCAAGGACAAACTAAATGTCCACCTGGACAACTAGGCCAAGCTATTACAAAAATATACTTTCACCGTCTCACACAAACACATAACCTTCTGAAGAAGACTGCTGTCATTTGAACTACAGTGTTTGCAATGAGACTGTGTGTTTCAGTTCCCATTATTGACCTTACTGGCTGACCAACCTTATCCCTGAGGCCTGTATGTTTGTGTGAGTGTGTCTAGATGTGTGTGTGTGTGTGTGTGTGCACATGTGTACCAGATTGACCTTGAGGTGAATGTATCTCCCTTCACTTATCTGCTAGTCCATTGCAATCTCACACCAGCCAGGAACTCTCCAATCACAAACCACAGCTCTCTGGATCAGAGTCAGAGAGACAGTACTCTGGATCAGAGTCAGACAGACAGCACTGGATCAGAGTCAGAGAGACAGCACTCTGGATCAGAGTCAGACACAGGACTCTGGATCAGAGTCAGAGAGACAGCACTCTGGATCAGAGTCAGAGAGACAGCACTCTGGATCAGAGTCAGACAGACAGCACTCTGGATCAGAGTCAGACAGACAGCACTCTGGATCAGAGTCAGACAGACTCTGTTTCTCTCTCTCATTTCCATGGCAATGCTTGCTACTTTCCAGGAGATAAATTGTGCAATCACACATATACAATAGGCAAATTTGTAATACACAAGCGGATCCACATACAGATTCACACACAGATAAGAATGGCACGCCCATAGAATAGACACGGATCCACCCATGCATATATCCTGTGTGTTTTCCCAGTAAAGTGTGTACTATGTGTTGACTCCGGGCAGAGAACTTACATTTCTGGTAACAACATTACACAGCTGCTGTTGCTAACTGTGAAACTGGAAGGTAGAGTTACGGAGATAAGGGTAGAGAGGAAAGCTTCCAAAATGACACAGAGAGGGAAGGAGTGATTATACAGAAGGAAGAGGAGTGAGGAATTTGTCAAGTTTCCTCCATTGAGGAAATCTGATTGGCTGTCATAAGGCAGGAAGTGGAGGTGAATGGAGCACACTGTTGATGGGGGGTGACACATAGATATATATAAAGTCTAGATGTCTTATGGCGGAGTCTAGAACGTCCGCACATGGCGGCCATCTTGCTACAGTCAACTCGCTCAGATATGTCGTTATGCCACTGCATACTTCTATTCTTAAAAAAAACACATCTTATTCATAAGTGTGCAGTGGCATAACGACATCTCTGACGTTGATAACAAACCAAACCGTTTCAAAATCGGTTGAAAATTGAGCAAGTTATGGTCATTTAAAAAGTACATGTAGCACCAACACAATGTTATGGGTGAGCGAGTTGACTGTAGCAAGATGGCTGCCATGTGCGGACGTTCGACTCCGTTGGCCGGCAACGCAGACGAGACATCTACCCTTTATATATATCTATGGGGTGACAGGCCAGGGAGAAGTGGCCTCCATGGCAACTGTAGAAGCCAGGTCACATCCTGTCCTGGGTGACCCCTGCACAAACACAGGGTCAGCCCACCTGCCACTAAGTATGAGTCCAGATCGACTGGGACTGGAGAGAGGAGGAGAGGTAGAGAGAGGGATGAGGAGGAGAGGTAGAGAGAGGGATGAGGAGGAGAGGAAGGAAGGAAGAGAGGTAGAGGGAGGGATGAAGAGGAGAGGAAGGAAGGAAAGAAGGGAGGTAGAGGGAGGGATGAAGAGGAGAGGAGGGAAGGAGGAGAGGTAGAGGGAGGGATGAAGAGGAGAGGAGGGAAGGAGGAGAGGTAGAGGGAGGGATGAAGAGGAGAGGAGGGAAGGAGGAGAGGTAGAGATGGATGAGCAGAGGAGAAGCACAGGGGAGATTATGGAAGATGAAGAGAAAAACATAAAAACTACACACACGCACAGACACACACTGCAGGAACGAAACCCTCTACTCTCACCACTGATCTCTACCCTTCCCCTCCCAGGGAGTTAAGTGTCAGCCGTCTCCTCATTCTGGCAGAGCTAGGGAAATCCCTGGAACCAGGTTGTACTGGTTATGATTCAACAGAACTCAAGTCAATTATGCTAAGCAGCTTATGTGGCACTTCCAGTCAGTGGCGGGTTCTGTAGACATTTTCTCACTTCAGGGTGGCCTGGCAACCCACCTTGTACTCGTGGACTGTGGCTCTCTAAGCCACTGGGTTAGGGAAGGGTGAGGTAGAGGATGAAGCGATTAAAGGAGGGGTTGGCATGCATGCCACCGGCAGACACAGATACGCAGGTGGACGGACGGTCTACCTGGGACAGGTGGATCTGGAGGATCCAGTGGCTCTCTCTGACCGATCTGCTGAGGACGCACATGAAGCTCATCTCTCTCACGCCCCATAGATTACCCTGGGATCCCACCTTGTAGAATACCCTGTAGAATACCCTGTGGGATACCACCTTGTAGAATACCCTGTAGAATACCCTGAGAAACCGGCTTGTAGAATACCCTGTGGGATACCGGCTTGTAGAATACCCTGTAGAATACCCTGGGATACCGCCTTGTAGAATACCCTGTAGAATACCCTGAGAAACCGGCTTGTAGAATACCCTGTGGGATACCGGCTTGTAGAATACCCTGTGGGATACCGGCTTGTAGAATACCCTGTGGGATACCGGCTTGTAGAATACCCTGTAGAATACCCTATGGGATACCGGCTTGTAGAATACCCTGTGGGATACCGGCTTGTAGAATACCCTGTGGGATACCGGCTTGTAGAATACCCTGTAGAATACCCTGTAGAATACCGGCTTGTAGAATGCAGGCAGCTTTTATGTATACACCGCAATGAGGGTGGTAGGAATCTGTGTCTGTGTCTTCTTGTATGTGGTTGCAGGTGTGTCTTTACGCTTGTGTGTGTGTGTGTGTGTGTGTGTGTGGCTGACAAAGCCAACAATGCTGCAGGAAAAAACAGTTTCTTCTCTGATGAGAGGCACTATTTACCATGTCAGTTTCCTCTGCTGCTCCAGATATCCTGGCTGCTGTGACATTCATTTAGTCTGCAATTACACTTTCCCCCTACAACATCTCCTGAGCCTGGTGGAAACTGTAGCCAAGTGTGGCGTGTGTGTGTGTGTGTGTATAGACAAGTGACCATCAGTTGCAATGCTGCAATGCCTCCCAGTATTATTAGCGCATACCCTCATAGGGATGGGGATGTTGGCAGGCTGGTTGTAACTGTCGAAGCAGACACGATAATGGACGAATGTTTATGATCATAAATACTCACAGCTAAATACTCACAGTTCTGATCGTAAAACATAGGCAGGAAAGAGAGTCCCATATGTCTGAACCGTCCTGGCAAGCCTGAACAGGCCTGAACAACAGGTTCTGAAGTGGCCAATCAGGTGGGACACACTCCTCCCTCTTTACACCAATCCAAACAGAGGAAATGATGGATGCTGAAGAGATTTGTTTTTATTAGATCTCAGAGAATATCAAGATGGGAAAAACTGTGGAGAAACAGTGACTTCACTTTCCTACAGCCGTGGCCAGGGACCACTGGTTTGAAAGACTATGTTAGTGTGTGTTTGATTGTGTGTGTGTGTGAGTGTGTGTGTGTGTGAGTGTGTGTGTCTGTGTGTGTCAGTGTGTGGGCGTAGGATTGTGTGTGTGTGTGTGTGTGTGAGTGTGTGTGATTGTGTGTGTGTCAACCATGGCTACTGAGATGCTGTCAAGGTAATTTGAGATTAAGTCATTCAGTCCTAATCTAGCCTAGAGTCCCAGGATCTGGTCATGCCAGCAGACAAACACAAGCAACCAGACCAAACAAGATGGACTGGATCAGAAGTGGAAGAAACAGATGGTTTAGAGGGAGGAGCGAAGGGAGGTATTGGGCAACTTGAGAAAAGAGGGGATGGAGAAATGGAGGGATTGAGAGGTAATCCTTTTCTCTATCCTCCAATCAAGACGTCCGATTACCATCCACTCACAAACCATCAGAAAGCGCTTTTCTCATTGTCTAACAATCTGTATGTGTGTGTGTGTCTCTCTGTCTCTAACACACACACAGTATAGACAAAATCGTGTTTAACTATGCCCTTCTGATCCTTGATCTTCTGATATACTTTCTATTTGCACTATTTGTAAGTCGTTTTGGATATAACATTTAGTCATTTAGCAGACACTCTTATCCAGAGCGACTTACAGTAAGTACAGGGACATTCCCCCCGAGGCAAGTAGGGTGAAGTGCCTTGCCCAAGGACACAATGTCATTTTGCACGGCCGGGAATCGAACTGGCAACCTTCAGATTACTAGCCCGATTCCATAACCGCTCAGCCACCTGACTCCTTATATAAGTGTCTGCTAAATGAATAATATGTCAAAAATGTAACGTGTGAGACTGACTTGTGACTGATCTTGACACACATTCTTCATTCCACAACTATCATAGGTCAAACATATCCCTCCCTTCATCCCTCCATCCTTTCATCCCTCCCTCCACTCATCCCTCTATCCCTGAAAAACTGTGCTCCTTTATTCTCCGTGTCTGCACAGCAGGGGATAAGAGTTAGGTCATAGAAAGTCACAAGGATTTCAAACTCAGGCCAGTAGGGACATACAGTATAAACACGGAGAACGGAGAGTGAGAAAGAGATAGAGCTAGAGAGAGAGGGAGAAAGAGGTAGAGAAAGGTAGAGAGAGGTCGAGAAAGAGAGAGGGGTAGAGAAAGGTAGAGAGAGAGAGAGAGAGAGAGGGAGGTGTAGAGAAAGAGAAAGAGAGAGAGAGAGAGAGAGAGAGAGAGAGAGAGAGAGAGAGAGAGAGAGAGGAGAGAGAGGGGGGAGAGGGGGACTGCAGTCCCAGAAAGAACACAATACCAGGAGTCAGGAAGTAGAGCACTCAATTAAGGCCAGCATGGCCTAGATGATACACACTCCCACAATGCACTCCTGCTTAGTCCTCTCTGACTCTGTCTTTAGTTCTCTAACCACATGTCCCACCTTTCTCTCATCTGCCCCTTTGTCCTTTTATCTGAGCCTCTTTCTCACCCTCCCTCCCTTCATCTCTCTCTCCATCTCTCTCTCTCTCTCTCTGA
Organism: Osmerus mordax; assembly: GCF_038355195.1. NCBI lineage: Eukaryota > Metazoa > Chordata > Actinopteri > Osmeriformes > Osmeridae > Osmerus > Osmerus mordax. The sequence goes on from NC_090066.1 coordinate 2,291,561, forward strand.
CTTTCTCCTGTTGAGAGGTGTGGCCTAACTGCAGTGTACCTGCCTGCTGCAGCACGCTTGCAGCATGACCACAGGCTTCTGGTGTTGAATAATTCAACACACACACACACCGTCACACACACACAGGGAGAGAGATATAAGACACCAAGGATGGCATCACACACACACACACACACCCACAGGGGGAGAGAAATAAAACACCAAAGATGGCCTCACACACACACAAACACACACACACAAGCACAGACCTGTCACTGCATCCACCACTAGAAAATGCTAAATGGCTCCAGAAATATTGAGTCAGCATTTGGGTCAGGCTAGGTAGAGAGCTGGAGGCCGGCAGCCAATCAGCCGGCCTGCCACTCTGCCAGTCAGTCAGCCAATCCGCCAGCCAGCCAGTCATCCAGTCAACAAGCCAGCTAGCTAGCCATTCAGCCAACCAACAAGCAAGCCAGTCATCTTGTCAGCAAGCCAGTCAATCCGCCAGCCAGCCGGTCATCCAGTCAACAAGCCAGCTAGCTAGCCAGTCATCCAGTCAACAAGCCAGCTAGCTAGCCAGTCATCCAGTCAGCAAGCAAGTCAATCCGCCAGCCAGCCAGTCATTCAGTCAACAAGCCAGCTAGCTAGCCATTCAGTCAACAAGCCAGCTAGCTAGCCATTCAGCCAGCCAACAAGCAAGCCAGTCATCCAGTCAACAAGCCAGCTAGCTAGCCATTCAGCCAGCCAACAAGCAAGCCAGTCATCCAGTCAACAAGCCAGCTAGCTAGCCATTCAGCCAGCCAACAAGCAAGCCAGTCATCCAGTCAGCAAGCCAGTCAATCAGCCAGCCAGCCAATCAACAAGTCAGCAATCCAGTCAATCAGCCAGCAAGCCAGTTACCCAGCCTCTGCATTACCTCACATCACCTCTCCAAATCAGTTGGCTAACTCCCTCCACCAATAGCAGCCAAGGCTCCCAGCTAAAGCCAATACAGGCTGCAGCTTGTGTAACTGCCATCGACAGTCTCTCTCACGCTGTCCCTCATCCAGCCTGCAGCCCAACCTGACCAGGGCCGAACTACTTTGCTGACCGAGGAACTCCACAACAACCCTGCTTGTTCCGTTTCTAAAGGGGAGGAGGCCCAGGTCGAGGACTCCTTTCCAGTTGCCGTGGGGCTTCTGGGAGATGTCGGCCCGCTCCTGGGTTTTACTAGATGAAAAAAAAACACTAATCTACGTAGCTCTATTTATGAAGGTGAGGTCATGCTTTGGTGTCACAACAACAAGCTCAGGGAGTCACACTAAAATCCACCTTCCCTGAACAGAGAGGGAGAGAGAAAGAGAGGGAGAGAGAAAGAGAGGGAGAGAGGAAGGATAGAGGGGGCAGGGACATTGATGAGTTATGACAGTTTGGGAAAAGCTCAGCAACTGTCCTCCTTTTCTCTCTCTCTCTCTCTCTCTCTCTCTCTCTCTCTCTCTCTCTCTCTCTCTCTCTCTCTCTCTCTCTCTCTCTCTCTCTCCTCTCCACCTTGCTCCGTCACTCCCCTCCTCTTCTGCCCTCTCCTCCTCCTCCATCTGTTGGGAGCAGGTATTGGTTGAGAAACCAGAACAGGTTTCTAAGCTATACACAAATCACTCTGACTTAACTATGCCACACAGACCCCTTCTCTCCCTCTCTCACTCTCTTTCTTTCTCTCTCTCTCTCACCGCTCCCTCATCTCTCTCTTTCTCTGTCACTCATCTCTTCGCTTGCCTCCCTCTTGTTTTTTGCTGATGGGGGGAGAAAGCACCCTGCAGGAAGAGTACAAAGGCTGATCGGACCTCTGGTTAATATGTCTCCACTGTCTGCTAAACTAGATCACACGCAAACATGTCGTCAACCGCCGTCCGACATGTCACATGTTCATGTACACATCCGTGCTTGTGTGTATCTGTGTGTGTGTGTGTGTGTACATTATGAGGGTGTGTGTGTGCTCATGCCCAGATCGCCATACTGTGTCCAAATCGGAACGGTTGCCATGGAGCAGAAGGGAGAGCAGATCTCTGCGTTCGGCCCAAGTAAACGCCAGGTCAGAGGTCACAGGAAAAGCTGTTTTCAGCAGGTCACCACACCAACACACAAACAAATGGATGTCAAGGCTACCAAGCAGACATCACCACCAAGAGACGTCATACCTGCAGTCTTACCCGTAGAACAACAGGATTGTGTTTTAATTTAAAAACACGTCTAAGGCTCTTATTATTAGAAAACGAGGGGCAGAGGGTAATAATGGGAGTGTTGCCCCGTTTGCTCCAAAGGCGCATTTGGGGACAGATGGTGAATGATGGACCTGCGTGTCCACACACTGGGGACATTTATTATGAGAAACCGGTGACTGGATTGAGCTAGAAAATGTTTGTAATCTTTTAAATCTCACCATCGTGTCACTATCGTTACTCCGAATACGCAAAATGATGAAACTACTTCTAACTACAGAGGTTTTCTCTCTTCCCTTAATCCGGTTGAGTTAATCCAACCCACCCCCTTCTCCAAATAAACATACGGAGTCTCCACTGGTAATACTGATACAGACGGAAAATTGACACCACAGCACCCTTTCGAATATCATTTACTTAATAATTTGACAGTCCGTTGCGGGGACATTTTGCTCTACATTCGTCTGTTATGCTTGGAGGCATACTGGACGCCTGCGTATCCAAATGTCGTTCATATATTGGCAGTAGCCTATAACATATGTTCTTGAACTCCGGCGATAAGACAAGACAAAAATGCCATTAGGCTACAGTACTAATATTTGTGTAGCATTATTCCCATGAAACCGAGTAACCTAGGCTTTCATTCGCAGGCTGTTTACACTGTGCCAGAACTACTATTGTTATCAAGCACACACAACAAATCTACCAACCCTTTTGAAAGCTATTTGAAAGCTAACTATTTCGTGGAAAGATCCATGATAATTGTATCAAAACTGATATGGCACATTTGATAACAATGCGAACGAATGTCCCACACCGTAACAAAGTTTCAACTGTCTATGCCTTAAGTTATTTTTGCTCTGACAAATGAATGCTGATTAAGGTCTACAGTAGGCTACTTACGTTCCGAGGATCTCTTTCAATTCAAATATTATCTTTATGTCGTCCACTTGTTTTTTCCACGACCCTTTCCCAGAGTCTCCATTCTCCCGAGCCATGGTGATGAAACCGAAAAAAAACGGGGCAAACGAAGCTCTATGAGTCTCACAGCCCCTGAGCGATGCCGTTTTCCCACGCTTGGAGTTACACGCTTCCTGCTCGTGAAGCTCAGAACCATGTGTTAGCTCGAGACGAAACAGAGAACCTTCAGTCAGTGTCTGTCAGTCCTCCACAAATGTAACGGTAACACACAGGCTGTATCTTGTGTTTAATCCTTTATGTCTGCCTTGTTGTCCGTTTGACCGACAACCAACCGTCGGGGGTTGCAACTGCAATGATCTAACTGCTGGATTATCTATTTGACGTAAATTGCTCGCTTTGTCGTTTTCATAAACACTTCCGTTTAATCATTTCGGTGAGATGATTGTGTTCCTCCCTTCAGCGGTGCATCACCTTTTGAGTGGACAATTATTTCATCTCGCATGCTGCTTGCCATCGGTTGTTATGGCAATGTGATAGCGGCAAGTTGCTCATCATCTCCCGACCTGTCCGCGTTGCGCACAACTGTGTCTATGTGAGTGCGCGCGCGCCCGTGCATACGAGTCTGTAGAAGTGTTACTCGATGTTAAGAGACTCAATAGATAATTCGCAATGCACCAAAACGCTTCAGTCAAAATGTCCTTAATTATTTTGTATGTTGACCGAAACACGTTGTTTGGTACATCATGCAGCCTTCTGTAATCTCGTGCCTGTTTTGACAGGACACGTAGACATAGAACGATCAAATAAGTGTGTGTTGGGACATGAGCAGTTTCAGACTGAAAATTAGGACATCTGACTTGGGCTCATCACATGACTGAATTTGAGGGATTATGTTGTCTATGTGCAGTTTCATTACATGCATGACAAGCCTATGTTTTACCCAAACTCATTCATTCAGGCATAATAAGATACATTTCATTATATGGGCAGCAATTGTTATGATATTAATTTCTCTCTCACACACACGCACACACACACACGCACACACACACGCACACACACACACACACGCACACACGCACACACACACGAGTGAGGCTGCTGCTGATGGATCACAATGCTCCATCCTTTCTCTGCCATAACGTCCTTGGAGGGTGAATGTTTTTGTGATTAAAAAAGGGGAAAACCACATAAAATCAGTGAGTGGCAGCGACGGTGACGGTGGAGGCTGTGTGCTCCACTCTCAGGGCTCATGAGTATTCCAGCTGCAAACTACTGCAGTTGCCTCTCAGCTCAGGAAAATCTTTCTCCTTTTCTGTCCATCCCCTCCCTCGCTCCCTTTCTCTTTAAAACCTAGCTCTGAGTCAGCAAGTCTCTGAAGTTTGATTATTCAAGTCTCCCCCCCCCCCCCCTCCCTAACTGTCCCCACTCCCATCCCCCCATCCCACCCCCTTCCTCTCAAAGATGATTACTCAAGCTTGGCTGGGTGAGGACAGGTAGAATTGATGTCCATCTTGGCAAGCCGTTTGACGAATGAGAGATGGAGGGAGGGGCTTGGAGGAGGAGGGGGAGGGGGCGCTCGTTGCTCTCTTTCAGAAGCTCGTCCGCTACCCTGCAGCACCCCCGGTTAAGTGGATGAACGTGGCGATGCTGATGTCATCCTTCACCCCACCATGCAGAGACACTGTGACCAAAACATCTTGTGTGCACTAGTCAGGGACATTCTCTCAAGCCCACACGATCACAATCTTTACAATTCATCAGATAGGACTTTTCTAATGTCATATATTACAGATGCCTCATGAACTAATGATGGATTAAGCAGGCCTTTGAAGGAGCTGTCTTATTGTTTCTATCGGGTCCATACTAAAATGCTTCAGTCTCACGTTACCCATGCCTGATTCTAAGGGAATGCTGCCCCCTATAGGCCAACAGTGGTATAACATTAGTTTTATCACAGAGGGCAGCTGAATACTGTGGAAGCAAATCAGTGACATGTTTTACATTTTAAAAGGAATTGAATACTTAATATTGAAATTGTAACACTGCTGAATTTCTTGGTTTTGAATTCACCTCTTGAAATTCAACCTTATTTCAAATCGAAATATTAATTTATTTCAATGTAAAAAAAATTTTTCAATGTATTTCAATGTAAAAAAAAAAAACCTTTAATTTTTTTCCCTCAGATTTTAAAGAGGTGAATTCAAAACCCCCAAATCTGGTAGTGTTTAAATTTCAATAAGTATTCCATGCCTTTTAAAATTCAAAACATGAAGTCACTGATTTGCTTCCATAGAATACTGTTTGTGCCGACTTGATGAAATTCTTTAAAGGATTCTTCAATTCCTATTGACCAAAAACAGAGACAGGGAAACATGATGTAAGCCACGCATTTATTAACCAATCAGAACCCCTGTTATCCACAAACATGTTAAAACTAAACAAAGAAAACAAAAAAAATACTTTTACAGGAACGAAAGATGATGGGATACATGAATGCTTATAACATCATGCACAAATGTTCATATTGCTATTAAAGTGTCTATAGCATCCTTTCCCCCCCTAAAATGTACTTTATGTGAAGTGAATGTGTGACTGAGCGGCTTGTGTGTATGCTAACCTTCTGGGATACTGATTACGTTAATTAAATAACACTGCACATACATACCATGATAAGACTAATTTCTTTCAGAGCTGCACTACAAAGCCAGTCATTATTTAGTGCTGCTATCTGTGCGAGCCCACAGCCCTCTGAGAACACGAAGTTCCAGTATTTACAGAAGAAAAACAGGAGACCCACAGAACAGAGAGATTTGCTTAAACTAGTCCTTCTGCATGACCTTTATGCATAAAGATCTCGAACAAGTGGAAGACACACTATATGGTAAATGAAGCCAGACTACATGACGCTTGGCTTCCGGGTCAAATCCACTCTATTCTAGTCCCACACAGAACATTCTCTCTGTAACAGACAGATTACTTTTTTTAATCTCCCTTTTGTTCATTGACTTTAATCCAGGGGCAAAGGGTAAAATAGAATGTTTACAGACCAAGTTGTCTACATGCAACAACAGTGTACGTGGGTCTCTGTTGCATGGATGTAGGTCACTGTTGTGCCTCCTCTTCCTCCTCTTCCTCCTGCTGGTTCTTCTTCTGCAAGGAGGAGTGAGAAGGTCAGACTACAGACACAGTGAGTGGTTAAGGAAGTGTCTTATCTCTGATGTGTTTGGGACCTGTCCTACGTTGTTTGACAGTTGGCAAATGTTTGGCCAGGGTATGTGTGTGTGTGTGTGAGGGTTGCATAACGAGTCAACAAAAGGTTATAAAAATATTTGTCTTTGGTGGAGTGTTGTTACAGTAAACGGCCGTCAAAGACAGTAAAACCGTTAAGCAGTGTTTCCCCAAGGTTTACAGCTTTGGGGGGGGAGGGGGACACACACAAGAGACATGGTCGCCCGACAGAAATGACATGCCGTCGTGTAAATAAGATAAATAACATAAGGCCATTTAGTTTGTTTAATAAAAGAGCAAACTATAGACCTGTTTTATAGAAAAGGTAACCTTAAATGACTTATTTTGTGATCTGACGCTATATATATATATTTTTTTTAATTACAAAATTAACTTGACCTTCCAGGGGGGGGGCGGGGGGTGCCGTTGGGGGGGGGCGCCCCCCTAATATAATGGTAGGGGAAACACTGCGTTAAGAGTTTCTAAAGCGAGACTTGGATATCACTCCTGTTTGGGTGTCCCCTTCCTGCTTCCTGGAAGAACGAGCTGCTCTCACCAGTTTGAGGAAGTCGATGAGCTTGTAGGCGTCCTCGCCGCTAGACAGGTCCACAAAGTCACGGGGGATCCTGTAGCTCAGACAGGGGCTCGGCTGAACTGTCACCTCGCTGGTGGTGTGGCGGAACACAGGGGACTCCTGGACACACACACACACACAGTTTGCACCATAGCAGCTTGTGGGAGGATCTGGTTAACGTGGACAGCGGTGATGTCAGAGGGATATCAGAGGGAGTCAGGTGGCTGAGTGGTTAGGGAATCGGGCTAGTAATCAGAAGGTTGCTAGTTCGATTCCCGGCTATGCCAACCAAATTACGTTGTGTCCTTGGGCAAGGCACTTCACCCTACTTGCCTCGGGGAGAATGTCCCTGTACTTACTGTAAGTCGCTCTGGATAAGAGCGTCTGCTAAATGACTAAATGTAAATGTAAATATCACAGAATAGTCATTCACCTGCTGGGCTGTGTCCCCCTCTTCCTGATTGGCAGATAGGCTGTTCCCTGAGGTTAGCTCCTCCCACGAGAAGAGAAGAGAATCGGTGACCTCACCAAAAGGGTTCAGATCGATCAGCCACACCTTTCCCTGTGACACACATAAACATGGGTTGAAAACCCCCTGAGACAGACACAAAGGTACAACAACATGGTTGGATGTCAAATATACAATAAAGAAATATATTACTAACCCAGCTGTCTCTGTAGACGTCCAAAACAACTGGGAAAAAAAAAATATTACGGCATATTACGGTCAATCATCGATAAAATGCAGATAATGCAGCATACTACACAGAGACTGGAGAGACTGTGGAGACACTAGAGAGAGATGGCAGATAGACTAGAGATAGACCGCAGATCGACTACAGAGAGACTGCAGATAGACTGAAGAGAGAAAGACTCACAGTCTTCCTCCAGGAAGCGGTGCTGGATGTTCTGGCTGAAGAACTCCTGAATGGACTGGGAGATCTGAGCCTCCTGCTTAGAAACGTGGTGGTAGTGCTGGGTGTAGTCTCTCTGAGAGATACCTGCAGGAGACACACAGAGAAGGATACACACACACAAACGGATGCTTATTCAATCTGATAGCCTATCGCTTTCAGTTCACTACCGGGGGGGGCAAGACGATGTAAAGAATATGCTCCTCTACTCCTCCTCACCTATCAGTTTGTTCTCTTTGACGAAACACCTGAACTCCCCTCCAGGGATCAACTCACTCCACTTCCTGAGGACCAGCTGCAGAGCACAGCAGCACAGCTCTGTCAGCACTGAACGAGAAGCTGTGAGACACTAAAGATCCCAACCATGTGTGTGTGTGTGTGTGTGTGTATCCTACTTCATAGTTGATAGGTGGATCCGGAGTGTCCCGGTCGCTGCAGTGAAGGAATCTGTAGAGGGAGGAAAACAATCAATCAAGACTGACAGTACACACCACACACACACACACACACACCACATACACACACCACACACACAAAATCAATGAGAGCTGCATCCCATGCATCAACGGCCTCGGTACGTTTTAGAGCGTTGTAAATCAACCAGCTAATTAAGTGTTGCCTATACCAGGGCTGCAACAACCAGGCGTTGTAACCCAAGAGAAGAAGTCAATCTGAAGCAGGGGTCCGTCTCTCACAACCTCTCTGACAGGACAGCTGATCCCTGCCCTCCAGAGCTCCAGCTGCGGATAGGAGACCGAGACGTCTGAAATCACCCCATCGCAAAAAAGTCAGCTAAAGGGAGTCAGATGGCTGAGCGGTTAGGGAATCGGGCTACTAATCAGAAGGTTGCCAGTTCGATTCTTGTCTGTGCCAAATGACGTTGTGTCCTTGGGCACTTCACCCTACTTGCCTCAGGGGAATGTCCCTGTACTTACTGTAAGTGGCTCTGGATAAGAGTGTCTGCTAAATGACTAAATGTAAATAGCTGCGTGCGTTCTTACGGCTGTGTGAGGTCGTGGGTGATGAAGTCAGAGCTCTTGAATAGCAGGAAGATATCGCTTAGACTCTGACACTGCAGGGAGCTGTTCAGAGCAATCCAGTTAGCGTCCTAGAAGGAGAGGAAGGGGTAGGGAGAGTGAACAGAAGAGAAGGAGGGAGAAATATTCAAAGATAAATCATCAGGAATGACCACATTGCAAATTCTCTCAGTGGCCTTTGTATGTGTTTGAATGACAGGTTGTAGTCTTGTCTATGGAAAAATATCTATACAGTATTTAACCTGAGTTACACAGAGAAGTCTGGAATCTAGAGCTGTCAGAGAGATATGTACCCGTGGGGCGCTCCAGTTTAGCTTGGGAAAGACTCGCCCTCCAAGGGTGTTAATGGCCTCCAACACTTTGGAATTGAATTCTGGGAACTCCGGAGCCTAAAACACACAGCCAAGCCTTATTTATACACACACTAGCAAGCAGCAGTTTAGATTAATAAACAGATATAAATATTTAAACAGATATGTGTATGTTGACTTACTATGACAGTGGTGGTTGTCTCATCATCTGACCACTTTTGATTTAGGGGATGAAAACGAAACACCAATAAATAACGTATTTATCAAATTGAAGATCGTTCATCTACAGTTCAGTTTTTTGGTCTGTACCTGAATGTCCTCTTCTGCCTCTGAATCACTGTTAGTTTGGTTTTGCTGTGTGCTGTTGTCCCTATAAAGAATAAACATTAACTGTGAGTTTGTTTAGGTGTGTGTGTGCATATGCATGTGTGTGCGCGTGTGAATGGCTGGGTGCATGTGTTTCTGTGCTTACCCCCCAGAAACTACCAGTGTTCCATCGTCCAGTAAATAATCAATTACATTCTGAGGCAGCGGAAGAATCAAACTACAAAAAAGAATGGATAGGATCATCACTATCTACGACAACCATGACAACGGATAAATCACACAAAATAATTAGCGGCATGCTACACTACATCTATTTGACAGGTGTGCATTTATTGGATAACTTTGTTATCCCCGTTGTCCCTGGATACTGTGACAGGCATCTAGTCTAAAGGATCCGGATTATTGTCTCAGGCCAAATAAAGGAAAAAGAAAGTCACTCTCACAATAAGCAAAAATCTTCGCAAATGTTAACTGTAAGACTTGGCAAGTGCACAACTGCACAACGTTAGCAAGCGAATATAGCTATTTTAGCTGCCGTGTCAATGTTAGCATTTATTTTTGGGGCGAAACCATTAACAACATGTTCAACTCTATGCTTGTCAGATGTACGGGTTTACCTTTTGATAGTATGTTTCTTAAATATCGGATACCAGGCCGAAAACTGACAGTTGACAACTTGCTCCTTCTTCATGCTGCAATTCCTGTACCGGAAGTTAAGTGTGTCCATCTATACTTTCCGTATAGAACTAATAAATACGTCCTATTTGATCGTCAGAGACTCTCCAACGAACCGAATCTAAAGGTACTTGCGATATTTCTGTCTAAATACATGTAAAAGTATAAACTATACTTTTTGTTAATGGAATGGGAAATGATCCCTTTCTATATCTGTGATGGATACCATTTCAAGTTCTGAGATGGGGAGGTATTTTTGTGGGACACACGTAGGCGTGGTCAATATAAAGGCGCTGATTTGTGACACAGCCAAAGCACTGGACCTCTGGACTTTTACGTGAGTCGTCCTAAGAGTTAACGTGTTCGTGTTATTATGATTATCTGCAGCGTAATGTTTATATATGGTAGCCTATTTCTCCACGATTCTGTAGAAAATATGTTTCGGAAAGTGACAGTTTGTCTGAAAAAATTATAAATATATACAGCTAGCCTAGATGGCTAGCTAACAAGCTAGTCAGCCAGCACTGCAGTAAAGTCAGGTCAGTTACATGAAATAATTAGTAAGCGGATCTGCTCATTTTAGAAAGTTAAAATAAACATAGTTTGCATTAAAATGACAAAATGACAACATTATCTATTTAATCAACCATGTTTATAATAGCTGTAGCGAATGATGTATTTGATCCAACTAGGCCTTACCAGTATGATGACTATTTAATTAAATTAACTAGTTAACAAGTCTAGTTAACAAATCTATTTCCTGTCGACAGATTCCAAACAGGAAAGATGAGCAGCAACACAGATTCTACAGCTACAACCACTCCTCACATTGTAAAGGAGGAGGTAATAAATCTGTCCTGAGGTTTCCTTGTCAGGTAGTACGTGTAATGGGTTTAACTCAACTTGAAACTATTTTCCATCTAGCTACTTGCATCTGGAAAGTGGGTGATGCTTGAGAAAACTACTTATGTGGATCCCGCTGGAAACACAAGGTATATTGTATTTTACAGAACCAATTCATCTGTGGGTTGGTGGTGTGCCAGCTACTGTTACTGTAAGCTCTCTCCATTTTGTCTTTCAACAGAATTTGGGAGACTGCCAAAAGGACCACCAGACAATCCAACACAGAGGCAGATGGTGTGTGTGTGTGTGCTGTATATGTGTAATGTGTGTGTGTGCTGTATATGTGTAATGTGTGTGTGTGTGTGTGGTTTGTAGGGATCTTATAAGCAAACATCTATTTTTTTGTACCTTCCCAGGTGTGGGGGTAATCGCCCTCCTGAAAAGAACCTTGCACAAAGACTGTGTTGTCATGGTGAAGCAGTTCCGCCCACCTATGGGATGCCACACCCTGGAGTTCCCTGCAGGTTAGATCCATACCAGCAGGCTGCATGACAGTTGGCCCAAGCTCATGGAGCAGTAGCAGAAACTGAAACGGCAAACATTTAACTGTGGAATTTATTTCATCAGTGTCTTCAGATGCCGTGCGTGTACGGTCTGATATCCGCAATCGACTAATTTATTATTTGATGTTAAACAAATGACCTTTTTGATGTCTTCAGGTCTGATTGATGAAGGTGAGAGTGCAGAGGCCGCTGCCCTGAGAGAACTGAAGGAGGAGACTGGATACAAAGGGGAGGTGGTGGGGGTCACCCCAGGTGAGTCCTTATCACACACACACACCCACACAGTGGTGGGGGTCACCCCAGGTGAGTCCTTATCACACACACACCCACACAGTGGTGGGGGTCACCCCAGGTGGGTCCCTATCACACACAGTGGCCAAACATTTACTTGGGTGAGTAGTGACAGACAAACACAATCAAGCACAGTAGAGAAATGAAATTGAATTATTTCAAATTGTGTTTTGACCCATGTCTGGTGTCCAGTTAACCATCAGTCACGCAAGTTTAGATCATGCATGTTTCACTGCCTTCTAAACGCCCCTCCTCTCCCCCAGTGACATGTTTGGACCCTGGTCTATCTAACTGCACCACACAGATAATCATGGTAAACATCAATGGAGATGATCCGGAGAACATCCACCCCACTCAGCAGCTGGGTAAGCATGCGGCTTGATGATGATAAATTAGTTCTAAGGCTGAAATGTTTGGATACTGTACATGTTCTCATGTAACTGAGTTGGTTTAACATTTAACAACATTTAATATCCGCTTGACAATTTTTTACTTTGTTTTCATGTTGCTTGATTAGTGTTGCATCTAATAACAGTTTAACATTCTTGACATCTAAATTCATTCCGTACTTTTTATTTTATCTTGCAGGAGAAGGAGGTAATATTATTTATTTATTTTTCACACACACACACACACACACACACACACACACACACACACACACACACACACACACACTAATAATACTGTCAGTAATAAAAAACAATATGAAGCTGTTTTCTCGATCGGTCTACTTTTATAATGTAACAATATTTTTATTATTTTCTACTTTCAGAGTTTGTTGACGTTATCCTCCTTCCTCTTGATGAATTCCAGAGGAAAGTCGATGGTAATAATCTTCCTCACAAACACAATAATACTTCCTGTGTTTATAATATTAATTGCAATGTTTCCTCTGACAGCTAAATGATTGCAGCTGTACCAGGAATGACCAACATATCTAAACTGATAATACCAAATGCAAACACCAGTGTTGTTTCTTTCTCTTTTGCAGAGTTGATGAAGAAAGAAAAGATTGTGGTGGACTCTAAAGTTTACATTTTTGGCATGGGCATGGCCCAGGCATTCTTCAAGCCCAACGAACTCCCTGTGCTCAAACAGTGAGAGAGCAGAGAAAGGTGGGGGAAAAGGAGAGCCTAGGAGAGAGGATAGAAGGAGGGGTGATTGTGTTAGTCTGTCTATGCAACCAGAGAAGGAGGCCAAATAGTGGTGTAACAGTCCAGAAAGATTCTGGTACAAAATGTATTGAATGCATCTTGTCAAGGACCAGCATTCAGCTGTAGTTGCACCTTTTGATATTGGTATTAGTTATGAAGACATCCAAGCAAAACGTTCCAGTTTACCGTTTCTGGACAGACTAAACTTCACCTAAAAGCAACTGACTGAAAGAATGGTACTGTTCTGAAATAAGTGCCTTGGTAGTGATGTTAACCTAATAAAAATGTTACAAAAAACGTTTGATGTTTATGGTGGTAGACCAAGTGACCAGTACTGAAATGAAAATAATGCCAACTAAACGTACATTTTTACTAGTGGTTTAATTGACAATAATAAATGTCTTTATTATTTGTACTTCTCTTTTACTGTATTTTTTCCGGGGTGTGATAAAACCGTACGAGTTCCATTCCGCTTGAATAACTAGGGAGAGTAGTCATTAAAAACTTGCGTGAAGCGGTTTAGTGTGATCAACACTCCGGAGCAGAAGGTGGCGGTAATGCTCCAAGAAGCTGGATGCCAACCGCCGTAAAACAAACTCGCGTATGAAGTTTTTTTAGTCTGCGGAAGATGCTAGCCGGGAAGTAGCGAGCTAGAGAAGTTGTAAACATTCACGTTTAGACATAAAATAAACAGGCCTGTTAATGTCGAAGACGTGTGACAGGGTGAGTGTATTGTCAGAAATAAAGCCGTATGCGTCGAGGGAGGCATGGCAAAACCGTCCAGCCAACAGCAGTTGACTATGTTTGTATTTATTTCCATGTCTTTAGGTAAGAAACAAATGATGCCCCTTACATTCTAGACATCAAACAATCCTTCACCATGGAGTCAGCCGCTAAAGGTAGGGGATGTGCACAAGAAATCATTGGGCGCAAGAAAGACGAACTTTTTGGGGTCCTGTAGCCAAGTCAACTGATGCAGTCTAGCGTTTTCTTGCTGTTGCAGGGAAGGCAAAGCGGAGACATTTGGATGCAGAGGAATGTGTCGAACTCGGTATGACACCAGAGGGTACCGAAGCCCTCACCCAACCCCATGCCTTTGACCGCAGCAATTCCGACCCCAACCGGGGACTCTACCCCAGGTCGCCTGCAAAGTATCCCCGAACACCCACAAAGAGAAAAAAACTCGGTAATTGGCCTTAGTTTTAGAAACGTCATTTGTGTAACGTGCAAGATCCAGGTGGCAGATTGACAACATATTGCCAGTATTCCTGTAACGTGTATTATGTATTTTTTATTTTACTTTTCCTTCTCCCTTCAGATGGAGATACTGACAAGTACCAGAGAGGCATCACCCAGTTCTTCCCAGTAACTGGGGTCGTTAAGGTCAGCCCTCAGAAAACCGCCCAGCCAAGCTCGTCCTCAACCGCAGAACTCAGCAGAGCTTTCCCCTTCACAAGAGGCCCGACATTGCAAGAGGCGGCAGCCACGCCCATAAAGGAGGAGCCTTTGAATGAATTTTCCACACCCACAAAAGAGGAGCTAGCTGACATATTCTCCACTCCCATGAAGGAGGAGGAGGAGGAGGTGAACTATCTGGAAGGGATGACGGAGGCTATGTTTGGGGATGATGATGAATTTGAGCGTGGCGCTACTGCCAAAACTTCAGGGGAGGACCTAGCCTGGGTGAAGGAGGAGGTGGAAGAGGGAGTGGAGGCCCTTCCTGATGCTCACTACGGGCTGCTGGGGACCAGCACCAGGCTGGTGCGGCCACAGGGCCATGTGGAGGACCTCCCAGAGGAGCTGCTGAGGCTGGTGTTCAGCCTCCTCTCTGCCCAGGACCTCTACCGTCACGTCAGCCTGGTGTGTCGCCGCTGGAGGGGCATCGTCACTCAGGCACTGGTGAGCACCTGGAGCCGGGAGGGGGGGGTGGAGGAGGAGGGGGAGGTGAACACCTGGAGCCGGGAGGGGGGGGGGTGGAGGAGGAGGGGGAGGTGAGCACCTGGAGCCAGGAGGGGGGGGGGTGGAGGAGGAGGGGGAGGTGAGCACCTGGAGCCGGGAGGGGGGGGTGGAGGAGGAGGAAGGGGCCGTGGGAGAAGGGGTGGGAGGCGGAGGAAGAGGGGTGAAGGATGGAGGAAACAATGGGGCATGAGGAGATGGTGAGTTGGACTGATAGTTTTGAAGAGAAAAGAGAAACAACGATACTGATACAGAACGATACATATACAAAAATGAAATGAAAGCTGTGGGATTTTTCAGCCACCAGGACTAGTGAAGGCTGCTCTTCTCTGAGGGTTTAACTGACTCTGTGTCGCTCTGTGTCTCGTGGGGCTAGTTTGTTCCCTGGAAGAAGCTGTATTTCCGCTACCAGATGAGAGAGAAGGAAGCAGTGAAGGAGGTCTGCCTTCTGCTGAGGAGACAGAACATCGTCAAGGAGACGCCCCTTAGTGTCATCAACATGATCAAGTGAGGCTTCCCCGGCCCGGTGGCTCCTGTGGTGAACGTAGACAACCCAAAGCTGCTTTCAGGCTCATGCGCTCATCTACCCTGTGTGTGTGTGTGTGTGTGTGTGTGTGTGTGCGCTCCAGATTCATGGCGGAGTACAAGCCAACCCAGCGGGTGAGGCCTGAGGCGGTGTTACACAGTGTGAGGACACACTCTCTCTTTCCTCAGGCAGAGGCCTGTCTCAAACACAGGATCCCTGACATAGAAGGCATCGAAGGGGTAGGCACCACACACACACACGCTTACACATCTTGTCCTGTGGCTATGTAGTAAGGGTTGTGTGTGTGTTGAAGGGTCCTAACCCATGGGCAGCCATGGCCCTGATCCTGGTCCTGTGTCCCAACGTCGGGGATGTTCTGGACCTGGTGGCTCGTCTGAAGACCTGCTTGCCGTCGCTTAGCGACATTTCGGAGTACCTCAGCGCCATGGCAACCGTGCTGCTCGCCATGACGAACGAGAAGATAAACGTCAGCAACAGGTAGGGGAGGAGGAGGAGCAGAACTGGCAAGACCGCAGAAGAGGAGGGTGAAACGGTTTATCATCTTTTCTTTGTTCCTCATTTCATTTTTCTTTCCCCTCCCTCCATCTCCATCTCCACCTCCAGACGGTACTACAATATCTACTATGTGCTTCATCTGATGGAGAACGCCCCACCCAGGATCAGCAGCCGTCAGAGTGGGTGAGGCCACTTTTCTCATTACATCTAACGGCTTTCTCTACTGGTCCTCACAGTCGGGGAGAACTGTTTTGTTTTGTCACACGCTCTCCCTCCCTCGCTCTCCCTCTCCCTCCCTCCCTCCCTCTCTCTCCCTCCCTCGCTCTCCCTCTCCCTCCCTCCCTCTCTCTCTCTCCCTCCCTCGCTCTCTCTCTCCCTCTCCCTCCCTCCCTCTCTCTCTCCCTCTCCCTCCCTCCCTCTCTCGCTCTCTCCCTCCCTCGCTCTCTCTCTCCCTCTCCCTCCCTCGCTCTCTCTCTCCCTCCCTCTCCCTCCCTCCCTCTCTCGCTCTCTCTCTCCCTCTCTCTCTCTCTCTCCCCCTCCTCTTTCCGCACAGACCTTGTGTGACATTGTTTCATCTGGCAAAAGCATGAGTGTGTTGATCTCCTCGTGCCTGTCTTGTCAGGAGAGCTCCGGTCCAGGTGACCCAGGAGCAGCAGCAGATCCTAAATCACGACATCCAGGCACACCACGTCGTCAAGATTGTGGCCTTCGCAGGTGAGCCCCGCCCTCAGTTCAGCCCGAGGGATAACGTAAACTCTACATGTTCATCTACATGGAAGTATGTTCAATAGACGGGTGTTTTGATTATTTGGTTTGTTTATCTGCACGGAAATTGATCAGATCCATCTGCTGTCACCAGAGGGTGCTCTCGTTTTAAAGTTAGGGTTCAAATTATTAAAGGTTAGTGGTTAGAGATAACACTCCATTGTGAATTTAAGTGAAATGTCGGGCCCCATTAGGATAGGAAAAACACCGCTCAAAGTGTGTGTGTGTGTGTGTGTTCCAGGCACAGGGAAGACCACCACGCTTGTCCGCTACACCCAGCAGAGCCCTCTCCTCCGCTTCCTGTATGTGGCCTTCAACAAGTCGGTGGCTTCACAGGCTAGCCGCAGTTTCCCCAGCAACGTGGACTGTACGACAGTCCACTCCATGGCCTTTGGAGCAGTTGGCATAAAGTCAGTTCAACTCTTATCTGCCAGTGTAAAATCCAATGCGATTAGTTGACTCATGGCAATTTTATCATCTCGTGTACTAAACATCTCTTGTGTACGGACACAGACACACACACACACACACACAGACACACACACATACAGACACACACACACACACACACAGACATCAAGTCTCACCATCAGACTCGTCTCTCCTCTCCCAGGTACCGGTTGAGAAAGCAGCTTTTCCCCAGCTTGAGGCCCTTCTCTGTGGCCTGGTGGCTGCCTAAAGGTCGCGGGGGGTTCATCAACGCCAAGGTGGTGACTCTCACACTCAGCTCCTACATGGCCTCGACCGACACACACGTCACCCCTGAGCATGTGCCCTGGAAGTTCAAGAACAACCAGGGCCAGGAGCAGGAGATCGACCACGAGGCCAAAATGGTGTGTAGGAGTCAGCAAGATGGCACCTCCATCTCAGAGCCTCCATCTCACCGTCAAAGACCAACATTGAGCCTCCGGTTTATAGGCCAGACAGGTTCAGTTTGAACTGTGATGTGTGTTGAAGAAAGCATGTGTCGAATGAATGTGGATGTGCTTCTGCAGATGTATGTGAGGGACGCTCAAAACATCTGGGACAAAATGGTAGATCTAAACGGTGGTAACGAAAAGCATCACATGACCCATGATGGTGAGTGAGTCTTCATGTTTACATTGGACGTGATAAGGACGTGTTAGAAAGGCAGTAGTCTGATTGGTCCATCCGTCTCCAGGGTATCTGAAGCTTTGGCAGCTCAGCCAACCGTGTCTGGACAAATATGACGTCATCCTCATAGACGAGGCGCAAGACTGCACTCCAGGTACAAGACTACACTACCCACAATATCCCTGTTCTTCCCCTACCAAGATTACACTGTGCTATAAGACCATAATTCACTCCTGTGCGTCTGATACAGCACTACATTACCCACAACACACCTGTACCCCAGGTACTAGTCTGTTTGTGTCTCTTTTAGCCATCATGGACATCATGCTGCTTCAGCGCTGTGGAAAGGTGTTGGTAGGAGACCCTCACCAGCAGATCTACACCTTCAGAGGAGCTGTTAACGCCCTGGAACACGTCCAGCACACACACCTGTACTACCTCACACAGGTACACACACACACCTGTACTACCTCACACAGGTACACACACACACCTGTACTACCTCACACAGGTACACACACACACCTGTACTACCTCACACAGGTACACGGGCACACACACACCTGTACTACCTCACACAGGTACACACACACACACCTGTACTACCTCACACAGGTACACACACACACCTGTACTACCTCACACAGGTACACACACACACCTGTACTACCTCACACAGGTACACACACACACCTGTACTACCTCACACAGGTACACACACACCTGTACTACCTCACACAGGTACACACACACCTGCACTACCTCACACAGGTACACGGGCACATACACACCTGTACTACCTCACACAGGTGCACACACACATACACCCCTGTACTACCTTACACAGGTACACGGGCACACATACACACCTGTACTACCTCACACAGGTACACATACACACCTGTACTACCTCACACAGGTACACACACACCTCTACTAACATTCCAGTGTTTGTGATATGGCTCCTTGTTCCTGCAGAGCTTTCGGTTTGGAGCTGAGATTGCTTATGTTGGTGCCAGCATCCTACAGGTGTGTAAGCATGTCAGCAAGGTCCTCGTGGGAGGGCAGCAGGGAGGTGAGTCACATGGGAACACCCTGTTCCTGACAGCGGCAAAGGAATGCTACACCTGATTACTTTTGACTGCATGTCTGGGTGTGTTTGTGTGGGGGTTTGTGTGTGTGTGTGTGTGCGCACACAGGCAGTGTGAGGGGAGAGGCGTCAGATGTGGTGAGTAATGTCCAGTCAGGTGTGAGTGGAGCTCGGGGGAAGACGGCCATCTTGTCGCGCTGTAACGTGACTGTGTTCAGCGAGGCTGTGAGGCTGACCGACGCTAACCCCCGCTGCAGACTGCACATCGTAGGGGTGAGACACACACACACACACACACACACAACAAGATACAGTACAGTGCACACGCCCAGATTTGTTGTATATCACTTGTGTTCACCTCTCCAGGGGGTTGAGAACTTTGGCCTTGCACAGATCATGGATATCTGGCTTCTGATGCAGCCAGAACAAAAACGCACAAAAGGTAAGTCCTTCCCTTCCCTCCTCCCCTCTCTTTCCTTCCCTCCCTCTCATTCCCGTCCTCCTCCCCCCTCTCTCTCACGGCCTGTCCTCCTCCCCCCTCTCTCTCACGGCCTGTCCTCCTCCCCCCTCTCTCTCACGGCCTGTCCTCCTCCCTCCCCCCTCTCTCTCACGGCCTGTCCTCCTCCCCCCTCTCTCTCACAGCCTGTCCTCCTCCCCCCTCTCTCTCACGGCCTGTCCTCCTCCCTCCCCCCTCTCTCTCACGGCCTGTCCTCCTCCCTCCCCCCTCTCTCTCACGGCCTGTCCTCCTCCCCCCTCTCTCTCACAGCCTGTCCTCCTCCCCCCTCTCTCTCACGGCCTGTCCTCCTCCCTCCCCCCTCTCTCTCACGGCCTGTCCTCCTCCCTCCCCCCTCTCTCTCACGGCCTGTCCTCCTCCCTCCCCCCTCTCTCTCACGGCCTGTCCTCCTCCCCCCTCTCTCTCACGGCCTGTCCTCCTCCCTCCCCCCTCTCTCTCACGGCCTGTCCTCCTCCCCCCTCTCTCTCACGGCCTGTCCTCCTCCCTCCCCCCTCTCTCTCACGGCCTGTCCTCCTCCCCCCTCTCTCTCACGGCCTGTCCTCCCTCCTCTCCCTTGAGCAGGCATCAGCGACGGCTTCATCAGGAGCTTCTCCAAGTCAGCGAGTCTGGGGGGCTACGCCGGCCTGAAGGACTATGCCACCAAGACCCAGGACCGCGAGCTGGAGACCAAGCTGGCCGTGGTGGAGAAGTACAACAACCGCATCCCCGAGCTGGTGAACCGCATCAAAGCCTGCTCCGAACACGACCACCAGCACGCAGGTACGCCACTCACGCATCACATCCTGCTCCGAGCACAACCTAATCCTTCCTCTCTCACTCTATCTACGACACACAGACACACACAGACTCACAACATATTTCGAACAACATATTTTCTGTACACAAATGTATAATTTCTCCTCGTCCAGATTTCATTCTGGGGACGGTCCACAAGTCCAAAGGTCTGGAGTTTGACACAGTGGTGGTCACTGATGACTTCTCCAAAGTCCCCGTGGCCCGTCACAACCTGCAGAGGATCCGCTTCTCAGCAGGTGTGTGTCTGCGGATCCTATCCTAATCATTGTGTGTGTGTGTGTGTGCCTATCCTAGTCTTGGTGTGTGTGTGCCTATCCTAGTCTTGGTGTGTGTGTGCCTATCCTAGTCTTGGTGTGTGTGTGTGTGTGCCTATCCTAGTCTTGGTGTGTGTGTGTGTGTGTGCCTATCCTAGTCTTGGTGTGTGTGTGTGTGTGCCTATCCTAGTCTTGGTGTGTGTGTGTGTGTGCCTATCCTAGTCTTGGTGTGTGTGTGTGTGTGCCTATCCTAGTCTTGGTGTGTGTGTGCCTATCCTAGTCTTGGTGTGTGTGTGTGTGTGTGTCTATCCTAGTCTTGGTGTGTGTGTGTGTGTGCCTACTCTAGTCTTGGTGTGTGTGTGTGTGCCTATCCTAGTCTTGGTGTGTGTGTGTGTGTGCCTATCATAGTCTTGGTGTGTGTGTGTGTGCCTATCCTAGTCTTGGTGTGTGTGTGTGTGTGTGCCTATCCTAGTCTTGGTGTGTGTGTGTGTGTGTGCCTATCCTAGTCTTGGTGTGTGTGTGTGTGCCTATCATAGTCTTGGTGTGTGTGTGTGTGTGCCTATGCCTATCCTAGTCTTGGTGTGTGTGCCTATCCTAGTCTTGGTGTGTGTCTGCGGATCCTAGTCTTAGTGTGTGTCCTGTCAGCCCACCATAAATCACTGCACTATGCCTGTTTGTTCTTCCCTCTCCTCCCCTCCTCCCCTTCTCCCCTCCTCCTCTCCTCCCCTCCTCCTCTCCTCTCCTCTCCCCCTCTCCTCCCCTCCTCCTCTCCTCTTCTCCCCTCCTCCTCTACTGTCCTCTTCTCCCCTCCTCTCCTCCTCTCCTCCCCTCCTCCTCTCCTCCCCAAAGGTGACATTCCGGATGATGAGTGGAACCTGCTGTACGTGGCAGTAACCAGGGCTCAGAGGAACCTGATCATCACTAAGAACATCTCCAACATCCTCACTCTGGCCGGGGTGAGAGCTGCCCCCCCTTCCCTATTGTGACGTCACAATAGGAACATTTTCAAAACCGAGCGTTTCAGATTTCATTTTCTCAAAGGCGGAGAAGAATACCCAGGGCTTGGTTTACACCTATCGAAATTTCTAACCATTGGGGGACCAAAGGCAGGCTAGGGGAACTCATATTAATGAGTCAGAGACTCTGTCAGAGTTGGAGAGAAACACCTTTTAGTCTTCTGCTAGTTTCCTACACAGGGTGACCAGTGGCTAAGAAATTGTGAATGACAAGTCATGTTCCGCAATAAATGTAGACACGGTCAGTCATAGACAACGGTGTGTCAGCTGTAACGGTTGCTCCCGGCAACGTCACGGTAAGTTTGAGTGCATGGGCAGCGGCTCTATGACATGACAAGCATGCACTTTCTTACCGCTGCTGGCATATAGTAGCTTCCTTGAGCAAAACGTGCCGAAACAAGCACCAGGCTCTCTGTTTCTTGCACCAACTGCCAAAAGGCTCGCCGTCTCTACCTTCTTCTATCCACGCCCAGCGCCATTTATTTTTGAGTCATTTATCTGTGGGTAGGACATCACCCCCAAGCTTTCATGAATTTGCGCTCCATGCTGTCACCGACAACGCTAACGTGACGTATGGATCTCATTCACACTGTGATGCTAGGACCCGCCCTGCTCTGCTTCTGATAGGCTTGTAACGTTAGTTATAGCTGCGTTCCTCTCATATGATTGGTAGGGAAAAACCAATTGACTCGAAAATATTGTTTTTCTCATGTCCGCACGCCAGACATCCGGCACGGTGCCGGAATACTTTAAGCCCTGATCTGTTTTCCCCAGGAGTACTTCCTGAGGTCAGAGATGACCAGCACCCTGACCAGTGACGACAGGCCCGTTTGTTTGGTCCGAGAGTGTCAGAACCGCGTCATGCCAGAGTCTACCATCGTCATGAGCAAGCTGCCCATCAAATACGTGAGTGACATCAGCACACGCAGCACCTCAACTCCACAACTTTCCTCCATCCTCCTCCCTCACCATCTTCCTGAGCATCCATCCCAGCCTCCCCCTCTCTCTCTCTCTCTCTCTCTCTCTCTCTCTCTCTCTCCCTCCCTGTTCATCCCAGCCTCCCTCTCTCCTTCCCTGTTCATCCCTCCATCCCTCCCTCCCTCCCTCCCTCCCTCCCTCCCTCCCTCCCTGTTCATCCCTCTCTGTTCATCCCAGCCTCTCCCTCCCTCTCTCCCTGTTCATCCCTCCCTCCCTCCCTCCCTCCCTCCCTGTTCATCCCTCTCTGTTCATCCCAGCCTCTCCCTCCCTCTCTCCCTGTTCATCCCTCCCTCCCTCCCTCCCTCCCTCCCTCCCTCCCTCCCTCCCTCCCTCCCTCCCTGTTCATCCCTCTCTCTCCCTCCCTCTCTCCCTCCCTCTCTCCTTCCCTCTCTCCTTCCCTGTTCATCCCTCTCTCCCTCCCTCTCTCCTTCCCTGTTCATCCCTCTCTCTCTCCCTCCCTCCCTCCCTCCCTGTTCATCCCAGCCTCTCTCCCTCCCTCCCTGTTCATCCCTCCCTCTCTCCCTCCCTCCCTGTAGATGGACAGTGAGGATGCAGGGGGTCCTCTGTGTGAGAGCTGTGTGTGGCAGCGTTTGGGCCCCACCGCCTGCCTGCTGGCCCCCCCAGAGAAGCTGCAGGCTCTGCCTCAGACGCAGGAGAGGCTGAATCTTCCCATCAACTACGCTTTGCTGCTCGCTCTCTTCTAAAACACACACCTTTCTCTTTTTTTTTTCTTTTTTTTTAAGATTGTTTTTATACCTTAACCTTTATTATTAACGCTGTTCACAACAAACGTGCCTATCCATGCTCAGCTGAGAAGGTGAACACAAGACATAACAGCTGCATGGGAATTGCACTGCCAATGACTGAGTTAGCGGAAATACGCTTTTAATGTTGAACAGCCCAAACAGGATAAACATGTCTCTTTGATTTAGTTTTGTAAATTCTTTGGGCTCTTGTCTACAGAAACTGTTGAACATTTTTAATAAACTGTTTTGTCCAAACTTCTAAGCAGTAGATATCCTGAGCAGTTATTTATTTTTAAGACATCTGTTGAACAGTCGGTCTCCTTCATCCTGGCACTGCCAGCGCAGAATGTCTCCGTTATTTTTTGATTTCCGAGGGTAGTTTGCACATCCAAATTACTCTGGATGCTATTGGATAGATACAACTAACCAGAGAAACATATGGCAACTTGGTGGTTAATGGAATGTCTCAACGGCGCAACTCTGTACAAGGAACAGACCCATCTGCCAGAGCACCAACAAACCACCAGCTGACATCAGTCAAGTTCCCAGAAGTGTTCTGCAAGTCATTTCCCACAGTTCAGGATGTGAGAATGTGTGTGGCCTTTTACATGCACGTGGGCACATTAAAAAGAAAAATATGTTCAATGTTTATTCTGTTTAGAAATATATATATATATATAAAAATATAGATTCGGTTTGTTTCAATGCCCCTCACAAAGTTAGTTCCAAAGTTTCAAGTCTACCACACAAAGAGGTGTGAAGTGTGAAGAGTCCTCCATCTCCTCTTCCAGGAGCTACGGTTCTTGGGGTGGGGTTGTGGACGTGGTTGGAGTGTCACCTCTGTGGTCCATGCCCATTGGTTCCTCCTGCCGTGCCCTGGAGTAGACACTAAGGAACAGGAGAACGTGAGAACATGAGAACGTGTGTAAGAGATGAGAACAATACTTTTTTAGCTGAGGTCATTTTTTTTTCTTTTTTTACAGGGACAATGCACATTAATCAACGTTTCAGTAAAAGTGCCGGTTTTAGCCAGCAGGCTACACGGCTGTTAACTCAAATAGACGACAACATTGAATATTAAATGTATCACTTTACTGGAGCACATGCATCACAGGTATTGTTCACTTATACAAAACTTTGCATCCTGAACTTTAACAAAAATGCTGAGTGGAGGGGGACCAAGGCCATGAAGGATCTTGAATACAAGACGTGTTGGTGTATTGCACAAGATTTTCCCAACTCAGGAGCTCATGCTTTCTGAGGATGTAACAGTGATGATGGCTGTTAGGCTTTCTGTCAAGCACTTTGAGAGCCTGTTTGTAGAAAGACTGAATAGGTTTTAATGTTGTAGAGCAAGCTTGCTCCCAACTAGTCAAGCAGTATGTTAAGTGGGGGAGTATCATAGATTTGAAGTACAGTTTTACTACCTCTGTAGTTAAACTATAAGGTGTCGGGTGACACCTTATAGTTTATAGTGTCGGTTTATAGTGTCGGTTTATAGTGTCGGTTTATAGTGTCGGTCATTCCATGTCATTCCCCCAAAAAAATGACGTTGTGTCCTTGGGCAAGGCACTGTACCCTACTTGCCTTGGGTAGATGTCCCTGTACTTGCTATTAGTCGCTCTGGATAAAAGCGGTTAAATGACTTTCTAAATTTACTTATTTATAAATCGGAAACCTGCTTTTTAAAAGAAAGGTTGGAATCAAGTATGATGCCAGTAATATGTCACTTATAATATGATTTAACTACTTGTACTCCCTGTACATTATATTACTGTTGCTTGCTTTCCTACAGATACTCTCGCACTTTTGATGTTCATGTTTTTGAATTTGTAATTTGTTTAACTACATGCTCTTATGTTTCTTCTTATTGGCACTTATTTGCTTTTCACAATGTATGCTTCATGTTTTCAACATCTTACATCTTTTCAACATCTTACCCTCGGTTGTGGTTCAGATGGATTCCAATGCCGACGGAAACCACTATTATTATGAAAAGCCCTCCAGCTGCACCTGCTACACACAGAGATAACAGATTAAACAGTTTATCTTATAACTTTAGGCCACCTGAACATCAGTAGAACTGAGTTGAAGGTGGTGAGCAGAGTCTCGCAATAACCGCAAAGCGTGACAGGACTTTGTTTCCTAGAAGATAATCCTAGCAGTCATCATATTTGTGTCGAGAGATTGACTAGTTTCATAAATGGATGTTTCATCCCTGTGTCAGAGAGGGGTTGGTGAATCACAATGAGTAGTATTACTAGCTACATGACTCAAAGTGAGTGAAAGCAGATACTGGAGAAACACTGAGAAGACTGACAGGAAAGAGAAAGTGAAGATGTGGGGGTTTGGAGGCTTGTTCGAACAGCAGACCAGACACCTAACCACTCACACTGAGTTGGAACAGAGCCTTTTCGGAAAAAAAAATGCAAGAATGTTAGACTTTTCAAACTTGTCATATAAAATATACCTTTTTTAACAACTGTTTTGTTGTCTCAAACGTTAAATGGAGAAAGCCAGACCATGTGCAATGCTTTTCAATCAAGGTACTCATCCTCACCAATGGTGATCTTTTTTTCGGTGGAGAGAATCCTAGCTGGGGTGATAACGGTGCCTGACTCTGGACTGGGGGTCTCTCCCGGCGCTTGCGTGGCGTCACAACCTTCTGAACAGTCTGGGGGTTCCGACTCCGCCGTCGGGGCTGCAGGAAGGGATAGAGGTCACTATAAGCCCCTTGTCTACAACCTCCCAACTTACAGAGAAACAGGCAGAACGGAAGTTAGACCGACGGAAACCTTCTCCCTCGTGAGCGAACTGAATGACAGGCAAGGCCAGAGCGGAGGAAGGGGAAACATGGTGGAAGGGGAGTGTTTTGAGACGCGATGAGACATTTACATTTTACATTTAGTCATTTAGCAGACGCTCTTATCCAGAGCAACTTACAGTAAGTACAGGGACATTCCCCCCGAGGCAAATCGGGTGAAGTGCCTTGCCCAAGGACACAACGTCATTTGGCACGGCCAGGAATCGAACCGGCCACCTTCAGATTACTAGCCCGATTCCCTAACGGCTCAGCCACCATCTCCAGACAGGAGATTAGATGTTTTATGAGAAGCGGTACCTACCCTGTGTCTGAGCTAGAGTGTGTCTGGGTAACTTGGCAGGTGTTGCCTCTGCCCTCACTGTCTCTGTGGCCACTGAAGTTGTCAGGGAAGGTGGACCAGTTTCAGGTGCCAATGTGGCCTCTGAAGAAGGCATGGTGGGAAATGTCTGGGGACTCGCTTTCATAGTGATTGTGGGCTCTGAGAGATGCATTGTGGGAGTTGGAGTTGTCTGGGAGGATGGAGAAGCATCAGGTGCCAATCTGGACCCTGAAAGGGGCAAAATTCAAACTCAACTGAGGGTTTAACACTATATTGCTGTACTGTTTAACAGGATATAAAACATATCTTTAACCCTTGTGCTGCCTTCGGGTCACATGACCCAAAGGTTCATAACGAACCATCGTTGTGTTTACCCAATTTTACCCAATACAAAAACAAATACAAACAATTTTCTTTTAACCTTTGCAATGTGGGGGGTCTGAGACAGCCCGACAGTTAAAAGAAAATGCTTCACTTTATTTTTGTATGCAGTAAATTTGGCGCAATACGACGGTGGGTCACAATGACTGATGGGGCACATTGACCCGAAGATAACACAAGGGTTAAGTGCACTTGATTTGACTTAATCTATCCCGCAAGGTGGATATGGTTTTCATGTTTGATGTATCACTACTGCATGGAGTCTGGCAAGCAAGCAAAATAGAGTGCATGAGGTCAGTTAGAAAACCTCCAGTAGGTTTGGACATACATACCCTCCGTTGATTTAGGCTTTTTTCTTTCTGGACACTCAGAAGGGGGCATTGTGGGAGTCTGAGTTGAATCTGTAAAGGTAGCAGGAGGGTGGGCAGTCAGTAAAGTACCTCTGATCCGTGTGTCCATTCAGATGAATAAAGATCCTCTAGCCTCAGAATAACTACCTCAACTACCAAACAAGGCACTCTTGGGAAGGAATATTTGTCTGACTTTTGTCTGACAGGTAGGAAATACTCATGTTTACCCCCCTCCACACGCACACACACATACATACACACACACCTCCTTCTCTCTCTCTCTCTCTCTCTCTCTCCCTCTCTCTCTCTGTGAACTCTGCTCTACAACTGCATCTATGTTTGTCTTGGACCATTAGCATATCTGGGGAAAGTTATTCCCACGCATCATGCATCATCGGGGAAAGTTATTCCCACGCATCATGCATCATTTATCACATGAAGTAAACAGTAAGGCAGTGAGTGCCAGGGTGAAAATGGAGATGAGGTTGTCTACTCATCTTACCAGTGAGAAAAAAAACTAGACAGCAGAAGAAGCTGGTTTGTGATCATGACTTGATCAAAAAGAATTTTACAAACATAGGCTGAGTAAACCGTCTTGAACTACACATCTCTCTTTCCAAGGTCAACAGCTCACTTGGTGATCTTTACACGGCTCAGGGACGTGCACATTTACGGGCTATAGTTGCCCGGGCAACAACCCGTTTGCCCTGATTGGCTAATGATTTTTTGTGGCTGCATCAATACGATAAGCCCATCATTAGTAAAGTTAAATACAATTAAATTGCGATATCATCCAGTTCTGTGTTCATTTATTTGGCCACTATATTACGTCAGCGTGGACAGGCAGACCGTGTCACATGACATTAGGTGAGTTCGACTTCATGCAGCGCCGGCGTCGCCTGCAGCCGCCTGCAGCCCGGCTGACTTGAAGCAGCCAATGGCATTCTCAGATTCAAGGCAGCCGCCTGCAGCCGGCTGCGGTGCTGCATGAAGTCAGTTCATGTGGAACGCACCTAGAATCAGAATCAGAATCAGAAAGGGATTTATTCGCCATGAAAGTTTGCACAGACAAGGAATTTGCTTTGGCAGGAAGGTGCATACAATAAACATATACCTAAAATTTAAATATGTGGACTAACTATACTAAGGGTACATAGACTAGCAGTACTAAGTGGAATAAATATAAGTTGCCGTAAATTACAATATAAAAATACAAATATTACAAAAAATACAAATGTACAAGATACCATGTTGTGGTGCAGTGCAAAAGCAGAGTGTTTTAAGCAATAAGTCATTTGAGTCAGTGTGGTCCCTTGGCCTTGTTGAAGAGGCCAACAGCA
This sequence comes from Osmerus mordax, assembly GCF_038355195.1. NCBI lineage: Eukaryota > Metazoa > Chordata > Actinopteri > Osmeriformes > Osmeridae > Osmerus > Osmerus mordax. The sequence goes on from NC_090066.1 coordinate 2,320,044, forward strand.
GAGGGGAAGAAACTGTTTTTGTGGCGTGAGGTATTGGTCCTGATAGACCGCAGCCTTCTGCCGGAGGGGAGTGACTGAAACAGGGAGTGTCCAGGGTGGGAGGAGTCGGCCACAATCTTCCTCGCTCGCCTCAGGGTCCTCGAGGTGTGCAGGTCCTCGAGGGTAGGCAGATTGCAGCCAATCACCTTCTCAGCAGTACGGATGATACGCTGCAGTCTGCTCTTGTCCTTGGCAGTGGCAGCAGCGTACCAGACGGTGATGGAGGAGGTGAGGATGGACTCAATGATGGCTGAGTAGAAGTGCACCATCATTGTCTTTGGCAGGTTGAACTTCTTCAGCTGCCGAAGGAAGTACATCCTCTGTTGTGCTTTCTTGATGAGGGAGCTGATGTTCAGTTCCCACTTGAGGTCCTGGGAGAGGATAGTGCCCAGGAAGCGGAAGGACTCCACAGTGTTGACTGGGGAGTCACACAGGGTGATGGGGGTGAGTGGGGCTGTGTTCCTCCTGAAGTCCACAACCATCTCCACTGTCTTAAGAGCATTGAGCTCTAAGTTGTTCTGGCTGCACCAGGTCACCAGGTTGGCGCAGACTCGTCTCCACCAGAGATGAGCCCAATAAGGGTGGTGTCGTCCGCAAACTTCAGGAGTTTGACGGACGGATGACTGGAGGTGCAACTGTTGGTGTACAGGGAGAAGAGCAGAGGAGAAAGGACGCAGCCCTGAGGTGATCCGGTGCTGATGGACCGGGAGTCAGAGACTTGTGTTCCCAGCTTAACGCACTGCTTCCTGTCAGACAGGAAGTCTGTGATCCACCTGCAGGTGGAATCAGGCACGTTCAGCTGGGAGAGCTTGTCCTGAAGCAGGGCGGGGATGATGGTATTGAAGGCAGAGCTGAAGTCCACAAACAGGATCCTGGCATAGGATGCTGGGGAGTCCAGGTGCTGTAGGGTGAAGTGGAGGGCCATGTTAACTGCATCGTCCACAGACCTGTTGGCTCTGTAGGCAAACTGCAGGGGGTCCAGTAGAGGGTCAGTGATGGATTTAAGGTGTGCCAGCACCAGGCGCTCAAAAGACTTCATTACCACAGAGGTCAGGGCGACGGGTCTGTAGTCATTATGTCCTGTTGGCCTTGGCTTTTTGGGCACAGGGATGATGGTGGAGGACTTGAGACAGGCTGGCACATGGCATGTCTCAAGGGAGGTGTTAAAGATGTGGGTAAACACCGGAGACAGCTGGTCAGCGCAGTGCTTGAGGGTGGCTGGAGAGACAGAGTCCGGCCCAGCTGCTTTGCGGGGGTTCTGCCTCTTGAAAAGTCTGTTAACTTCACCCTCCTGAATGGAGAGAGTCGTCACTGTAGAGGGGGGGAGGTGGGAGGCCTCCTGGGTGGGAAGGGGTAGTTCAAGACTGTCCAATTGTCTTTCAAATCTGCAGTAGAACTCATTCAGGTCGTTGGCCAGGCGGGAGTCGTTAGTGGAGTGGGGGGCTCTGGGCTTGTAGTTGGTAATTTGCCTGAGCCCTCTCCAGACAGAAGCAGAGTCGTTTGCAGAGAATTGGTGTTTTAGCCTCTCTGAGTACAGTCGTTTAGCCTCCCTCACCGCCTTGCTAAACCTGTTCTTCGACTCCTTGAAACTGTCTTTGTCCCCACTCCTAAACGCGGCCTCTTTCTCTGACCTCAACCTTGTGAGTTTAGCTGTAAACCAGGGTTTGTCGTTGTTGTAGCTTACCCTGGTGCGTGTTGGTATACAGCAGTCCTCACAGAAGCTGATGTATGATGTCACAGCCTCTGTGAGCTCATCCAGACTATTGGTAGCAGTCGTGAACATGTCCCAGTCAGTGCAGTCCAAGCACGCCCGCAGATCCTCCATAGCTTCACTGGTCCACTGTTTTGATGTCCTCACAGCAGGCTTACAGCGCTTTAGCTTCTGCCTGTATGCAGGAATCAGGTGGACCATGGCGTGGTCAGAGTGACCCAGTGCTGCTCGGGGGACCGCATGGTATGCTTTGCTGATTGTAGAGTAGCAGTGATCCAGGGTGTTTCCTTCTCTGGTAGGGCATTTGATGAATTGTCTATATTTTGGGAGTTCTTGAGTGAGATTGCCTTTGTTAAAGTCGCCTAGCACAATAACCAAGGAATCCGGATTTCATGCTCCACACTCAGTATCTGGCTGGCGAGCACACGTTGAGCCTCGTTAACGCTAGCCTGCGGAGGCATGTAGACGCCAACCAGAATGAATGATGCAAACTCTCGTGGCGAGTAAAAAGATCTACAGTTAATAAAAAATGATTCCAGATCAGGAGAACATTGCTGCAGAATCACTGTCACATCTTCACACCAGCCACTGTTAATGTAAAAACAAATACCACCGCCTTTCGTTTTGCCAGAGAGCACAGGGTTACGATCCGCTCTCAGCAGTTTGAAACCTGCTAGCTGTAGCGCAGAGTCTGGGATCAGTTCACTCAGCCATGTCTCCGTAAAGCACAAAACGGAAGATGAATGAAAGTCTCTGTTTTTCCACACCAGTAGCTGAAGTTCATCCAGTTTGTTGCTCAGTGAACGCACGTTGGAGAGAAATATCCCCGGTAACGCTGTGCGTGCCCCACGCCGACGGAGTCGCACCAGAGCACCGGCTCGTTTGCCTCTCCTACGGCGCTTCGCTGCTAGGACAAAGCCGAGGGTGGCTTTGACTATAATTCCCACTAATTCCGCCGCTGGAAGCAGAAAAGTGGGAAATAAATCCACAGGGGTTGTAGTCCTGATGTTTAGAAGTACTTCTCTAGTTAGAGAACCCCGGAAATCTTGGCAGAACACTGAATGGCAGAACACTGAATTAACAGACAAAACACCTAGTGTCACATTACAATGTCACATTATATTTTTTGCACTTTCACGCCGGTGCATTGCGAGTGAAGGAAGGAGAACCCTTCCACTTTCATGTGACTTTTTGAAGTAATGGAGATGTTAGGTGTGTTCGACTTCATGCAGCGCCATATGAGAAAGAAAGTGACTGCGGCGAGGGGCGGGGATTTTCTCATGTTAGAGCAATAGCCCCTCCAAATGTCTGTGCACGTATGACCTGAGGCCTCTCGCTGTAGACAGTAGCTTGCCATGACGAGTTACAAACATCCCTTTGAAGCAGTATGACTAGGTTAGACCAGTTGATTAACACTCAACACTCAGAAACACTTTGCCAGTTCGATTCCCGGTCATGCCAACTGACGTTGTGTCCTTGGGCAAGGCACTTCACCCTACTTGCCTCGGGGTAATGTCCCTGTACTTACTGTAAGTCGCTCTGGATAAGAGCGTCTGCTAAATGACTAAATGTAAATGTAAACTCAACCATAGAAGCCATAGAAGGAAATACCCTATTGAAACGATATTTGATACAAGCTCACACTAATGAAACATCTGATCAAACATTTTTATTGACAATCTTAGTTTTTCCTCTGCCATCAATAATTCTTTCTTTCACATAATCATGTCTGAAGATAGTTCTTGCGGTGAAATCCAGATCTGTTTTTTTTTTTAGCTGAGGTCATGAGCTAATCGACCAGCTAGTGTGTCATACTTTACAAAAAATCCCCCATTTCCAAATAACCCTCTTATCCTTAATATCAGAGATCTTTTAAAACCAGCTGCTGTTGAGATACTATGTGACAGGAAATTAGGTTTACTAAATACTCTGTGGCCAAAATAAAAAATTATAGCCCCCTCACCGCTCAGCCATCTGCCTCCCATCCGCCTCATCAGTTCAAGACGGTTTACTCAGCCTGTGTATGCTAAGCAATAGTTTTTGCTTTTAGTCTGCTTTTAGTTCGATGTCGAATGTTTATCTTTTTTCCCCACCTTATTTCAAAGAAATAGTTCTGTAATTATTTTTGTCTCACCTGCTGGACAGATGGCATATCTAGTGCCTTTACATATGCACTGGATGCTGGACTTGGCTTCTTCCCATACCAACTTCTGGTCAACTAGTTTGCATTTGATGAGTCCAGATGTTCCCGCTTTCCTCACGTAGCCCTCTTCACAGTCGTATCGAAGAGTACCGTTCACCCTGCAAAGTTCCTTTCCGTCAGCCAAGCAGTCTGTCCGCAAAGGCTTGGTATGATTCTTCTTCGGTGGCTGTTTGCAGAAGTCTTCACCGCCTAACACCAATGCGGAAAGAAACGATATCAGATCACAATATCACCTGTCTGTGATCATACTGTAATCTACACGTTTCACTTTTACGTATGAATTCACGTCGGGTGTAAAAGAAAACCCACTTTGTTGGCCATATTGGTCTAAGGTAGTCTACTTGTGAGGAACACACAACAGGACTTCTCTCTCGCGCTGTAGTAAGATCTCTACGGTGGTCAGTAATATTCAGGGAATTTGCCGTGAGTCTTACGCATTTCAGGCATTTCTCACGCCACATCTTGTATTTGACATGCATTTCAACCATTTACATTTACATTTACATTTAGTCATTTAGCAGACGCTCTTATCCAGAGCGACTTACAGTAAGTACAGGGACATTCCCCTGAGGCAAGTAGGGTGAAGTGCCTTGCCCAAGGACACAACATCAGTTGGCATGACCGGGAATCGAACTGGCAACCTTCGGATTACTAGCCCGATTCCCTCACCGCTCAGCCACCTGACTCCCATTTCTCACGCTAAGAAGTAAGGGATAACTTGTCCCGCTATATACAATGAATGGACTAGACGCAGGCGTACGGAGATTATAATTGATCTGATAGATTTTACTACAGCGCGTCATTAGGGTGAATTCGGGTAATCTGGGATATTGGGTAATGTGGGACACCTAAACTCCAGAGCGTTTTTCTTCCCTGCTATGACAATGTCTAGTCCACATAACTTTGACTCTAGATTTAGTATGGATGTTGTGTGACTGAAATCACAAAACGTGAATGGTGGTGTTACAGAAAGGGTCAGGGCACTAGTTAATCAAGAAGCTCCGATGAGAAAATGCATGCAAAAAAAATAACCAAATCACCCTACTAAAGCGCGTGAGTGAGCATATTGATGGAAGGTGTTCAGTTTGATCAACTACGCTACATAAGTAGCCTACGCACTCTCTAACATTAACTCCTGGCTACTACATCAAATAAAAAAAGCAAGCAATGTCACAGAGGGCTTCACATACGCCCAATATCCAAGAAACAGTTTGGGAAAACACCACCGAGGGACATTTAAATAGAGTGAATTGTATTTACCTACCTTCGCTTGGGCAGGGTACGAATAAACAGACCACGATGAAGAAGAGCGCAGGACACATATCTGTCCGGCCCGTCTGCAAACGTCTGAGGCACTGCTGGTTCAAGTAGCCTTTAACCCAAGTATCAGGTTATGTTTTGCCAAAAATATAGCAAAGTTATGTGTACCATAACCATTGCAAAGCTATTTCCGTTTTGCGGCTTTTGGTAAGAGGAAACGAATCCTCCCCATTCAAATGCTAATCTTTTCTTTCACTTTCTGTGGCAAGTTACTGCGCACACCGCAATAGAGCTATTATTCAAATCAAATTTATTTGTATAGCCCTTTTTACACGCAAGCATGTCACAGAGGGCTTCACATACGCCCATAGAACTGCCCCTCAACCAACCTAAACCCTCAAGGAAGACAATGGAAAAACTCCCAAAAAACTCTCAACAGGAGAAAAAAAAGGAAGAAACCTTGGGAGGAGCAATTCAGAGAGGGATCCCCTCCTCCAGAGACGGTTGGTGAGAGAGAGGAGCAGAACACAGGCTAAACATAGTCATACAGTGTCGATGGGTTTTGAAATACCAAAATCCATTGTTCAACTTTATAGATGTAGGACAGGACCGGGAGACTCGCGACCAGGTCCAGCGTTGGCTGACCGACGACCAGGCAGGTGCTGACAACTCAAACCCCCCACACCACAAGGGATGTGTGAGGGGGGGGGGGGGGGGGACAGAGAGAGGAGAGCAGGGATTAGAGAATGCCAGGAGCAGCTAACAGTTACAGTCATAATAGAATGAGATCCCCACCGGTCAAGTGTGGACTGGTGCAGCAATTTAACAGAGCAAAAAAGGGGAATTTGATGCAACCCCACACACCAAGACTTTTCTTAATTATTATGACCTACCACGACTTGGAGTTCTCAAAGTCACGCCCAGCTGTCTACATACAAAGTACATACCATTTTGTAAAGGTTTGCTACAGTGGAAAGTCATAAAAAAATATATAAGCGCTCTTTATGCATGTAAATACTTTGGTGCGCGCGTCCTCTGCTGGACACAACTTCGTGACAAGAGATCGTCACCAGACACGGCCTTATCTCTATGTTTTACCCCGCCCTCCAACAGACCAGCAAAAATCTCATTCATTTTCTTCGTAGAATAGACGACACTAGACTATGCTTTTCAACACGTTTACTAAAAGCGAATTAAGTATAGCGTTATATTTGTATATTTATATATGTATTTGGATCACAGAAAAATATAGGCTAATTACCAAAAAATATATAGCAAAAATCAATTTCTTGCTCAGTAAATACATTTGCTGCATTGCAGCATTTGCTGCATACATTTCTGATTGGCGGAGGGTTTGGCATTATTAGATTTGTCTTTATCAATTGAACCGGAGAGAAATTATATGGCTCTGAATTGAACTATTTACGGCATTCCGGAAGAATAATGAAAAAAAATTGAACTGACTAAAGGATGTTCGACTACAATTTAATCAAAACACATTTTCGACCATCTGTATAGAAATAGATTTATAGAAAGTGAGAGGTGCAAGATCAACATAATATGATCCCTTTAGAAAATAAACCGATTTACTAAAAAGTCTGCCGTCATAGATTGCTTACTGGGGTCATGTTTAGACATTCTTCATAACTGAATGCACACAGTTAACATATTTGATATGGATATCATCCAACTATGCAGCTACATTGAAACAGTCCCATACATTGACAAAGGGGACTATCCATCAAAAAGATAAGAGATTAGTTGAGAAAAAACTGTACTGTATGTGAATACACTGGTATTCGGTATGAATTCAGCAAAATAGCATCTTTAGGTCACTCAAGAGCATCCAAAAGCCAACAAAGAGGTAGAGATCAACTAGAAACAGAAGTTCCCTAAACACTACAAAGTGTAGGCTAGTTAACAAAAATAATCACAATACCCCAGAAGGGTAGATTCTTTGAAAAACCAACTTAAGAAAAGTGTGTGTATAGTGTGCGTGTGTGTGTGTGTATAAAGCATCCATATCTCTACAGTGCACATGTGTCTGTATGCCCTTGTTTCCTTATATTACACTCTGCTGGCCACTTTCCCTGCTGTAAGAGGAAGACCCAGAACAGGTAGATGGGAAGTCTATGAAGATTCCATCTGGGTCTGAGTCCATGGACTCCAGCAGCTGGTCCACCACAGTCTCTGGGCTGGACGAGCTGCTGACCTCCAAGGAGGTGTCCTGGAGAAGGGTGGGAGGGCTGGTCAGAGACACCAGCAGCTCCCCAGCTTGCAGTAGCCCTCCTGGGGAGTGCGTGGGGAAGATTGAGGGGGAATGTGATCGGGGCTGGAGCTGGATTTGAAGCTGGGGTCCCTCCAGGATCCCCCCTGTCAGGCTTGGATCCTGCCCCAGGGAGGGGCTTCCCGGCTGGGCCAGGGACGCCGTGGAGACCTGGGAGGAGCTGGTGGTGTCGGACATGGTGCTCTGCTCCTCCTGACAGGAAGTCATCTCGCAGACAGAGTGGCGGCGGATGCCCATGCTGCCGGTGGAGGAGGCCTCGGGGTCGTACTCCACCACGGGCGTCAGCATGGGGATGTTGTAGCTCTGGGACCGGACCACCGGGTTCTTGGTGGGGGGGTCGCCAGGCCTCGGCCAACGCTTCTGAAGACGCTTCTCTGGGGAGGGGTGGAGGGATGGAGGGATGATGGGGTGGAGGGATGGAGGGGTGGAGGGATGATGGGGTGGAGGGATGGAGGGGTGGAGGGATGGAGGGGTGGAGGGATGATGGGGTGGAGGGATGGAGGGGTGGAGGGATGGAGGGTGGAGGGATGATGGGGTGGAGGGATGGAAGGTGGAGGGATGGAGGGGTGGAGGGATGATGGGGTGGAGGGATGTAAGGGTGGAGGGATGGAGGGTGGAGGGATGGAGGGGTGGAGGGATGGAGGGTGGAGGGATGGAGGGTGGAGGGATGATGGGGTGGAGGGATGGAAGGTGGAGGGATGGAAGGGTGGAGGGATGGAGGGGTGGAGGAATGATGGGGTGGAGGGATGTAAGGGTGGAGGGATGGAGGGTGGAGGGATGGAGGGGTAGATGGAGGGTGAAGGGATGGAGGGTGGAGGGATGGAGGGATGGAGGGGTGGATGGATGGAGGGTGGAGGGATGGAGGGGTGGAGTGATGGGGAATGGGGGGATGTGGAATGGATATTGGAGGGAAGGGGACAGAGTTAAATGAGTGATTTACACTTTCTTTACACAATGACCTCAATAAACGTAATCTATTTCTCCCTCCACTGTGACCCAGGTTCAGCAGATCTTTCCAGGGTGTGGCTCTGGGACTGTGGTGGTACTGACCCAGCACACAGGAGCAGTGGCTGTTGGAGCCGTCGGGGGAGAACAAGCCCTGGGTGCCCAGGTACGGAGACACCACCTTCTGTAGAAGACCCTCCAGACGAAGGTAGTCCTCACTTACCCCTTTAGACTCATGGACCCCCTGCAGACACACACACACACACACACACACACACACACACACACACACGCATCACACACACGCATCACACACACACACGCATCACACACACACACACACACACGCATCACACACACACACATACACACGCATCACACACACACACACACGCATCACACACACACACATGCATCACACACACACACACACACACGCATCACACACACACACACGCACACGCATCACACACACACACACATGCATCACACACACACACACACGCATCACACACACACACACGCATCACACACACACACACACACATGCATCACACACACACACACACACATGCATCACACACACACACACACACACACACACGCATCACACACACACACACACACGCATCACACACACACACACGCATCACACACACACACACACACGCATCACACACACACACACACACACGCATCACACACACACACACACACACGCATCACACACACACGCACACACACGCATCACACACATGGACATACACACACACACATGCATCACACACACACACACATGCATCACACACACACACATGCATCACACACACACACATGCATCACACACACACACACACATGCATCACACACACACACACACACACACACACACACACACACATGCATCACACACACACGCATCACACATTCATCACACACACGGACATACACACACACATGCATCACACATTCATCACACACACACACGCATCACACACACACGCATCACACACAGACGCATCACACATTCATCACACACACGGACATACACACACACACATGCATCACACACACACGCATCACACATTCATCACACACACAGACACACACACACACACGCATCACACACACACGCATCACACATTCATCACACACACGGACACACACACACACATGCATCACACACACACGCATCACACATTCATCACACACACGGACATACACACACACACATGCATCACACACACACGCATCACACATTCATCACACACACGGACATATACACACACATGCATCACACACACATACACACATCACACATCCATCACACACACACGGACACACACACAGACACATTAACCACATGGCAACACTTATCGTTTATTTTTGTTTTTTAAGGGAGTTTCTGCCATCTGTCCAACAGATGGCGCTGGGATAGTATCAGATGTTGGAAATTGGTTTAATCTGTGTGTGGTGGAGAAGTCAGTCACATCGCTGTGTGTCTCCGTGATCACATTGCTTTGCTTTGACTCATATACATGAAAACGACCACATGACCACACATCTGGGGGGTCAGATGGCTGAGCGGTTAGGGAGTCTGGCTAGTAATCAGAAGGTTGTTGGTTCGATTCCCGGCCGTGCCAAATGACTGTGTCCTTGGGTAAGGCACTTCACCCTTCTTGCCTGAGTGGGGAATGTCCCTGTACTTACTGTAACTCTCTCTGGATAAGAGCGCCTGCTAAATGACTAAATGTAAATCTGATGAAACACAGAATCCTGCTAGCGAAGCTAACAAGATTAATGCTAGTGCTGGCATGAGCAGTGTGTTGTTACGGTTTAATATCTGGCTTCTTTGCACTGTGTAATACACTATCTGTCTCTCTCACGCACACAGACACACCGCAATACACCAATCTCTCTCTCTCTCTCTCTCTGACGGTTCTGGTCTTGCGTCCTGCTGCCCCAGTTCATCACCAGCATCTCTTCTTCAGCAGAACTGGGTCACTGAGTCACAGAAAGGATGTCAGCTAGAGGCCCCTCTCAATCTCTCTCTGTTACAGTCCAGCCTCTACCTCCACTCCCCCCGCCACTACACCAATCCACAGCCTCACTGGCCTCACTGACCCCAGCCTCACTCACCCCAGCCTCACTCACCCCAGCCTCACTCACCCCAGCCTCACTCACCCCAGCCTCACTGGCCCCAGCCTCACTCACCCCAGCCTCACTGGCCTCAATGGCCCCAGCCTCACTCACCCCAGCCTCACTGGCCCCAGCCTCACTCACCCCAGCCTCACTCACCCCAGCCTCACTGGCCCCAGCCTCACTCACCCCAGCCTCACTGGCCTCAATGGCCCCAGCCTCACTCACCCCAGCCTCACTGGTCCCAGCCTCACTCACCCCAGCCTCACTGGCCCCAGCCTCACTGTTTGAGATGTGCCGTTAAACAAAACAGAACCCTGGGCTTACACATACAGTCCTGTAAATCTTACTCCAAACACACACATACTCTAGTACACACACACACACACGCACACACAAGTCATCTGCGGTCATGGGAAGAACATTAGATTTTGACTTCACACGGGGCATAGCGTTTCCTGTGAGGTCCCTCTCCTCAGAGCAGCACCACATGCTCACTATTCTTCACTTCCTGTCGTGTGGTCAAGAGAAAGAGAGAGTGTGTATGTGAGTGTGTGTGTGTGTACCTGCAGTATGAGGAGCATCTGGATGATGGAGGGGGGGGTGCGGGCACGAGGCCGGGACAGAGAGTCCTCCAACTTGAGGTTCAGAGTGATGATGTTCCTGAAGTGAAGAAGAGCTAGCTGCCTCACTGAGGGTTCCTTCCCCTGGACACACACACACACACACACACACACACACACACACATACACACACACACACACACATACACACACACACACACACATACACACACACACACACACACACATACATACACACACACACACACACACACACATACATACACACACACACACACACACACCCATACACACACACACACACACACACACACATAAACACGCACATACAGAAGAAACATTTATTTTGGGTTGATATAAACCACAGCCTTATCTAGAAGGTTGTAACACAGTGTCAGCTGAACTGTGGTACAGCATCGTGTAGGGAAGCAGCTGGGGCAGAGACCAGGGGAAAGAGGTAGGTGAGTGGATCGTCCTGGTTGTACCTGGACAGGGTAGAAGATAGCCTGCAGCATGGACAGCACGTCACAGAAGAAGAAGTCCCAGGTCTCAGCCAAGGAGTCCAGCAGCTTCTGCCCTGCACACACCCAGGGGCACCACAACCAACCAATACCTTCAGCCTAAACAACATGTTAACATTAAGGTCGTTCTTTCAGAATAACCAGTGATCCTAGACTGACTGTTGCAAGGTTTGGTTTAACCTATTGTAAGAGACTAATGGTTCTCTATGTGTGTGTGTGTGTGTGTGTGTGTGCAGCAATGGACATGGAATCAGATAACACTAAATTATTGCATATTGTGAATGGTCAGGGGACATTGGCGTCAAAATGGTTCATTTCTGCATTGTTAATTATTCATCCTTGACCTGAGCTACTTCACACACAGAGAATGACGCAGTCATAGTTCTCTGGTACCAGACATCTGCAGCTTTACCATCACACGCAGGCTTGTAGCCAGATAAAGCTGGGAAACCGTGCGTGTCACTTCCTGTTTGGTCGCCGTGACGACAGCACCTGAGCCTAGATGCGTGTGTGTGTCTGCCCTGTGGTTGGAGCCCACTCACCACTTAACAATACATGAGAAACATCGATTTTAAGACCACACAAAGCGGAGGTAAACCCTCTGTTTGGACCACATCAGTTCTCCTGCCACTATCTGATCACACCCACCTTCATAGAAGCGTAGTTTATCTCTCAGTATGACCATCCCCTTCGTGAGAAGCTGGTTCTGCAGAAACAACAAACACACAACCATGACTCATCACGGCTCGTTACAGAACATCACAGGCTATTAGACTATCACCACTACGTTACATGACACCACGAGGTAATCTACACATTTCACCTGACAGTGTGCACTTGTGTTGGGTGTACCAAGTAATCGTAGAGCTTAAAGCAGGCTTTACTGTGAACAGAGGTAGAGATGGGTGGCCGTCCTACCTGGAGGTATTCAGTGAAGAACGATCCCAGCTCAGTCTTCAACAGCTGCCTGAGACAGGGAGACAGAGAAACAGACAGTATATAGAGAGACAGAGAAACAGACAGTATATAGAGAGAGACAGAGAAACAGACTGTATATATAGAGAGACAGAGAAACAGACAGTATATAGAGAGAGACAGAGAAACAGACAGTATATAGAGAGACAGAGAAACAGACAGTATATAAAGAGAGACAGAGAAACAGACAGTATACATATATAGAGAGACAGAGAAACAGACAGTATATAGAGACAGAGAAACAGACAGTATATAGAGAGAGACAGAGAAACAGACAGTATATACAGAGAAACAGACAGTGTATAGAGAGAGACAAAGAGAGACAACATATATATATGTTTATATAGAAAGAAAGATACATATTTATGTAGAAAGAGAGACAGAGAGATAGAAAAAGAGGTATTTATATATAGAGAAAGAGAGAATAATGGATAAGAAAAATGGATAGAGAAAGATAGAGAGACATAGAAAATGAGAGATTTATATAGAAAGAGAGATATATTTATAGTTATACAGAAAGATAGAGAGACATAGAGAATGATAGATTTACAGAGAAAGAGAGACATTTATATTTATAGAGACAGAGAGACATAGAGAATGAGGGATTTATAAAGAAAGAGAGAGAGCGAAAGAGATAAAGACATATTCCACCTGCCTCTCCTTCTAGTACAATGTGTTGTGTTGTATCAGTCTGTTTGCAGTGGCTGGATGAGAGGAAATGAAACTTCTGCAGTGTCCACATCTACACTGTATAGCAGTGGACAGAACAAAGTTGACCAGAAATACACACAATGTGTTGGTGTGTGCGAGTGTGTACGCGTGTTTGTGCGCGTGTGTGTGCGCGTGTGTGTGCACAGACGTAGAAGAGAGAGAGAGGGGTTTCATTTTTAATTTTTCCACTCCAACCAGCTGTTACACATCACACCTTTAAACAGGAAGCCAGACAACGTCCACTTCCTGTTCAATGAGATACGAGAACCAGATGATATGGTAATCTGAACTCGAAACTGAGAGAAAGAAACTAATAAAGAGACACAAAGAGACAGAAAGAGAAACTTAGAAGTGGAAAAAGCAGGAGAGAAAGGGACGTTTTCCCTTTCTGCCGCAAAGCAAATTATTTGCGTGTTTGCATTGACTTTACATGTAATTTTGACGCACAAATAATTGCTTTGCAGCAGGAGAGAAAGTAAAAAAAATAAACCAAGATAGAGAGCGAGAGAGAGAGATAGGTCGGGTGAGATGTGCCGGTATGAGAAAGTGTGAAGAGACCGAGAGAGTGTTCCAGACAGTTGAGAGGTCAGAGGTCACAGATTAGGGGAAGAGAGGGAAGAGAGAGGAGAAGAGAGAAGAGAAGAGAGAGGAGAAGAGAGAGGGAAGAGAGAGGAGAAGAGAGAGGAGAAGAGAGAGGAGAAGAGAGAGGAGAAGAAAGAGGAGAAGAGAGAGGGAAGAGAGAGGAGAAGAGAGAGGAGAAGAGAAAGGAGAAGAGAGAGGAGAAGGGAAACCAGAGAGTTTGAGGTGTTGGGCCTGTCCTCTGCCTGAGCTCCATAGTCTGGACTCAAGGTCACGGTCAGTTGAGAGGTCAGAGGTCATAGATTAGGGGTTCTTACCGGACTCCCTCATTGAGGATGTAAAGCTCATTCTCTCCCAGGTCTTTCTTCTGGAACACGGATATCACGGCATTGTGGATGCTACACACACACACACACACACACACACACACGCACACAGACACACACACGGGAAGAGAGAGATGCATGTGATGATATAATCTCTCTTACATGCAAACATCCATCAATGCATCCATCCGTGCATTCATTCATCTCTCCAGTACTTCATCCATTCACCCTCTATTCTCCCATCCTGTCTGCTTCTACCCACAGCGCTTGTGGAGTGACTAAGTGGTTTATCCAACCTAACCAGTACTATCCCCAACCCCTGAAGTGAGAGAGCAAGTCTCCAGTCCTACTAAGACTACCAGAGCTAGTTCCCTGTCCTACTAAGGTCTGATGAGTGCAGAGCAGTGTGCTGTCATGCATGCTCGATGCAGCATAACATTTCCAAGGACATGCCAGACAAGCCTTGGAATCACCTGGAGGAATGGACCGCCAGCAACACACACTCAGATTCCAACTAAACAACTAACACTCACGCATAGAAACACACTCTATAAATCATTCACAAATGTTGCAAGTGTGTGTGTATCTGTATACACGTACAGATACACACACACTCACACATGCATGTACACAGACGCGATGCACAAATGATCCTACAAATCCATCTAGGTGGGGTAGGGTTAGGTATTGTACCATCCCCTCCACCCAGCAGAGCCAAGCCCACTAACCTGAGCACTACCTGAACACTGTTCCTGCAGCACCCACCCCTCCACACACACACACACACACACGCACACACACACGCACGCACGCACACACACACACACACAGGCACGCACACACACACACTCGCGCACGCACACACACACAAGCACACACACACACACACACACACACACACACACATACTGCCTGTACCTGTTCCAGGTGGCGTTGGCTCCAGGCCTCCTGTGCTGTGTGGCCCTATCCTCCAAGGCTGCAGCCTTCTCACTCTTCCCCAGGTCACTCAGACTGGTCGAACTCATCAACTTCAACCTGTGGAGGGTCCTCATGGTCAGCACGACACACACACCAGCCAGAGAACCAGTCTCCTACTGCCAGGACAGACCCAGGCAGAGGAAGGGAGGGAGACAGGAGAGAGAGAGAGAGAGAGAGAGAGAGAGAGAGAGAGAGAGAGAGAGAGAGAACAAAAGTACCTAGCACTAAATAGAGAGAAGAGGAGAGATGCAGGGAAATAAAAGGAGACAAAAGCATCCAGGCTGCAAGCTAGTCTTCTTCTCACTTTCTCTCCCTCTCTCTCCCTTCCTCTCTCTCTCCTTCTCTCTCCCCCTGCTTATTGATTGGCAGGGAGGAGTCATGTGACCTGATATTGTTCTTTCTTGCTTGACAAACCAACTCGTCCCTGCTGCTAGACCTCAGTACACTTCCTCTCTCTCTCTTTTTCTCTCTTTCTCTCAATCTTTCTTTTGCTCCACACACAAGACACCCTAAAGCTAATGTACCCACATACCCCCCCACACACAAGCTTGGTACATACAGGCAGAGGAGAAAATGAGATGATGGTAGAATCACTAAATCCCATTCAGCTGAACTGACTCACACTACACATTAACAACACACATTAACAGCAGTAAACAAGCTCTGGGGGCATTCAGATACACGTTAGTGTCACTTGTAGTGGGAGAGGATCTGGAGAGTTTGTTCAGCGAAGAACAAGAGGAAGAGAAGGGTTACAAGGGCTCTTTCCTGTCTCATCATTACGCTAACATGTCTGTCAGACAAGGGACTGTGTGTGTGTGTGTGCTTGTGTGTGTCTGAAAGCCTTCAGGGTAAGAGGAACTGAACTAGATTCATTTGTGTGTGTGTGCGTGTGTATGTGTGTGTGTGTGTGTGTAGTAGAGAAAGGAAGAATGTGATCAACATGGCACTTCCCTCCAGGATCCAGTAACAGTGAATCTTCAGTAGTTTAAGAGGTATGTGATCACAGTATGGACAGCGATGGACAGACAGGGTTAGGTTAACACAGATGAAGGGATAAACGGATGGATTGAAGAAGAGGAGATACGGCCGCTCGCCGGCCTAGTTTCTTCTCATGCACGCCTCATCTCCCATGTGCCCTCTTTTCTGCTGTTCATCTTCTCCCTCCCTTTCTCTTCCCCCTCCCTCCCTCCCTCTCTCCCTGCTTCACTCTCTCATCCCCCCTCCTCCCCCCTCTCTTTCTCCCTCCCTCCCCTTCTCTCTATCTTTCCCTCTCCCTCCCTCCCCCTCATCCACTTCACCCCCCCCCCCACCCGCCCCCTCAGCCAGCCATCACCAGCCTTGACCCTGTGAGAGTTGCCAAACAATGGCTCTCTTCAGCTGGAGCTGGCATGGTGCAGCGACTGAAAGGTGGCACACAGATTTTCTCTCTCCCCCTGTGTGTCTAAATGAGGTGTCTAGGGCTAGGCTGGGTCGGCCTGGGTGCTAGGCCTAGAGGGCTAGACTGGGGGCCCTGGGACAAGACAGACATCCAGGGCTACACTGTAGGGGTCTGGGTTGAGGTTGGGCTGAGATGTGGGTCAGCAACAGTTCAGTCAGTTGTGTTGTACTAAGCCCTGGGTTTCCCTGTTTATCAGAGATACGGTCTGGTGTAATGACCATGGCCACTGGCCCAGTTTCAGGGACACAATGACATACCTCAGAAGAGCTTCAGAATGAGGTCACTGTTGTTGGCATGTTTGTGATCTGAAACGTGGGAGCCCACACACACACACACACACACTGCAGAAGCTAGGGGTCAAGGAGAACATTCTGGAGCATCATTGCTCCCTCTCATTAAACTCACCTTCCTCTGGTTATCTCTCTAAATAAACACACCTTCCTCTGGTTATCTCTCTAAATATAGCTTTGTCATGTCGACTTCCTTCATCTCCCCAAACTCGCTCCACAGTCGTGCGCTGCCTGCCTTAATAAATTATTTAAACTGCTGAGACGACTGCGTTAGCTCACTGATCTCAAGACCTCACTGATCTCAAGTGTACTGCAGAACCTCAGTCCCTGGGGTTAGCGGTAAACGCAGGTGTGGTCGTAAGAGGCTGTGTTTGTTTCACCTTGTGTCCTCAAAACCCTTTCATCAACACCACATCTGTGTCATGTTTTGTTTTTCCTCACACTGAAATGTTACAACAGAGTTCTCGATGCAGAAAAATTGTGTACATAGCGACTAGTGCATAGGAGCTTGTAAATGGCAGTGTGTTTGTGTGTGTGTGGTTGTATCTCACCTCCTAAATGGATGATCGTTTCCTTCCATGCCAGGGCAGGGGGTGGAGCCTAGATGCTGACTGAGCCTCACCTACCGACAGATATCCAATCAGAACAACAGGTTGACACCAGATACAGTTCAGAAAATCTCACTTTCATGGCAACAGTCTCAGAGGCCCTGTGATTTAACAGGATTTGAACCTGGATTAACTGCAGGGCACCTCAGTTAGCCTTCAGTCTTTACCAGCTCCAGCTCCAGTTCATTTCACGGAGTGAAACCTTGGTCCTGTGTGGACCTGCACCCCTATTTCCTTTTCTCCAGGAAGTCTCTCGTTTTGACAGGAAGTCCTGAAGTGACACCATAGGGTGGAGCCAGCAGAATAAAATACACATCAGCACATTATAACCAGATCCTGGCAGATCCCCATTTCTGATCCCTCTTTCTCTTCATCTCTCCCTTTTTCATCAAGTCATCCTCTCTCTCCCTCTCCCTCTCCCCCTCTCTCTCTCTCTCTCACACTCACCCTCCCTCTCTCTCTCTCTCTCTCTCTCTCTCCCCCCCCCCCCCCCCTGGTGTTCCAACATTTGTTCACCCACACTTCAGAAAGCTACTACTGTAAACAGCCGCTAAAAGACACAAACATACACACAACACTCTCTCACACACACACTCACACAATTCCAGGTAGGAACTCATCCCTGACAAAACTAATCCCAGCACTCAAACCACGGTCGCGCTCCACCAGTCGCCTCGAGCGGTCATTGAACTTTGGCGCCATCTGCTGATGGAAATGTGTCGCGCACCCAGAAGCGTAGAGTTACAACCATGCAGTGTAAATAATCTGCTTTCCTAATTAGTGGTAGCCTACATGTAAAGATAGATCAAGTGTTAGAGACTAGCCTACATTCACCAAAGCACACTCTCATTATGGGAATAAAATCTAGTAGCGCAAGGGGGAAGCAGGCGATGACAAGTCTTGAAGCCTTATCTGCAAACTGACCACTATACGCTAGTTTAACCACAGAACTAACCGTGGTCTCCATAGTAGGTAGTTGTTAAAAACCTGCCACTACCCTATACCATATCTCAAAGGTAGGCTAGACCAACGGCAGTGATTGAAACACATCGTTTAGAATGACAGAGTGGGCTGTAGAATGTATAAGTTTGTCAAGACGTTTCAAATGAACTTGTACACTTATTATAATAACAAAGGTCTTTCTCGGCACTGCCAAAATGTGGACCACGTTCAATGCTTTAATCATCCATTTCCTACCCACCGTTTTTAGTCTCCACTCCGTTCGTAGCAGGTTATTCTACATGCCATCGAGACGTAGCCTATCAACAGTCTTCAAGGGCGGTTCGGTCCAGACAAAACACCATCGACATTTACAGAAATGTCAGTCTCGCTTGAAGTTAGGGAACGCAAGCGGTGAAACGGACCCTTTCATCGCTTGAGTGGAACAGCCGTCTGGAGGTTGAAGTGCAGTTGTGAGCCAGACTCTGCGTGTCGAGTACAAGATTATTTGTTTGTGCGTTCAAGAAAGAGAGAGTGAGAAAGAGAGAAAGAGAGAGAGAGGGAGATATAGAGAAAAAGAAAGAGAGAGAGTAGGCTACAGTAAGTGTTCACTTCGCCGACTGTGTCCTCCCATCTGAGAACAGAGAAGCAGCAAAGTGAGCAACGGTGCGCCACAGGAAGTTCTGGACTCGCGCCAAACAGACACCAAGGTTCCAAGGCAAAAGCGGCGCCATAATTTCTACAGCAATTTATTTCATTATGATCTGTCAAAAGTGTATTGCCTAATGATGTCTTTACTGCCCTACACGGCCTTAACATTAAACTAAGTGCTGCAGAATGGCCTCACACAGATGCTCTTAGCCAGCCCTTGATTGTTCTGGTCATCAGCAACTTTTAATCACGTTGAGCACTCAGCTAATCTAAAGATAACCCCAAAAAATTAAAGATGATTATTCAGGTATTACAAACCGCATGACATCTTCAAGTAGGCTCTGCTTGGACTTTGCCTCTGGCTCTGGCAAGTGGTGGCTTCCTACTGGTCACCAGACACCCTATGGCAAAGAGGCACAAGCTACTGAAGTGCTGTGTTTTGACAAACAACAACCTTGTCTTCCTCATTCTTAGTGTTCCTGGATGTGGCAAAGACACAGAGTCAACAGTCTAACGTACTAAGGTCTAAGTCCAGATGTTCAGTATCTGGGGTAATAAAACCTGTGGCCATAAAACAGATGGACCACATCACCTGGAATGATACACAAAAGTACATGACACAACACACACACACACACACACACACACACACACACACACACACACACACACACACACACACACACACACACACACACACACACACACACACACACACACACACACACTTATAATCATACACACACGTAGTTTGTCACATGTTGAGTAACCAATGTCCTAAATGAATGACAAATGTTTTGTTGAAGGCTGCTGCAACACTAAAATACAAACCCACCATTTGACTACTTTTTACTCATATTTCTACCGGCAACTTCTGAAAATCCACTCGACACAAACCCACAGACAGGCAGATAAAACAAGACAGCACCAGTTCTGCAATTCGGAAACCCAACTTGTTTATGCATGAATAAGCTCCTATTGTATCTGCCCTCTCATCCATATTCATGACTGTGATGGTTCAGTCTATCCCCGGCCCCGGCCAGTCTTCCCTCAACTCTCGGGAACGTGAAGAGAGTTTGTCTCGTAACACTCCTCTCTAGTTTGGATTACGGTGTCGTTATGGAAACTGTCACCACGTCAACACGCCTAATCCTAAAAACGGGACAGAGGATTGGTGAAATTAGACGTGAAGATTTGGTTACTGTCTAAGGCTTCTGAGGCTTAGAGAAATGAAGGGATACAGGGTAGAGTGTTCATGCAGTATGTGTGTGTGTTTTCTGTGTGTGTGTGTTCTGTGTGTGTGGTTGTGTGTGTGTGTGTCTGAGAGAGATAGTCTAATTCTGTCATTGCCGACTAGAAAGAAAGCAATCTTAAAGAGTCTTGAGTGTCTGAGAGATTCTGTGTTGGGTAGTGAATCTTGTGAGGAGCATGCAATCCCAACAGCTGACTGTGACAGTGAGACTGCAGGCTCAGATCTCAGAAAGGGGTTTTATTCGCAATGAAAGTTTGCATGGACAAGGAATTTACTTTGGCAGGAAGGTGCATAAATTAAACATATAGGAATCTTTAAACTGAAATATAAGGTCTAACTATACTAAAGGTACATAGTGTAACTAATATTAAAGGGATTTAGAATAAAAAATATACAATAAAACATAAAGTAGCCAAATAATTTACAATATAAAAAAAAGGACTTGATATAAATACAGGACTTGATATTCACTCGTTCTGATGAAGCAATGTGCCTTGTTTTCACGCTGGGCCTAAGATGCAGAGCTCATCAAGTAGGGAGTCAGGTGGCTGAGCGGTTAGGGAAGCGGGCTAGTAATCAGAAGGTTGCCAGTTCGATTCCCGGCCGTGCCAAATGACGTTGTGTCCTTGGGAAAGACACTTCACCCTACTTGCCTCGGGGGGGAATGTCCCTGTATTTACTGTAAATCGCTCTGGATAAGAGCGTCTGCTAAATGACTAAATGTAAATGTAAGATGATATGAAGACTACCTGGCTGCCAAGACTGTTGCCATGGGGAGGTTAGGGAGAGAGAGAGGGAAAGAGAGACCGAGACTGAGACAGACAGAAAGAGATTAAGTGGGGTTTCCAAATAACAATTAGAGTGAACCATGTCTCCATTCAAAACAGACATTAATAGAAAGGAAAATGGAATGACAAGATGAAAAGACAAAAACAAATCTTAATTACTATCAGGGCCTTCACGGACATATAAAGTATCTGGGAGCAGAGACACATTGTTTTCTATATATACTAGATACATTATTACATATTATATATACATATATACTGTATTATTAGACAGTCAGCCTATTGGAATCCTGCTGTTTGTATTAGAATTGCAATTGAATTGTGTGTGTTCCAACATGCAGAGAAGGCAATAAAAGATGGGAAGAGAGTGAGACAGAGAGAGTGAGACAGAGAGAGTGAGACAGAGAGGGTGAGACAGAGAGGGTGAGACAGAGTGAGTGAGACAGAGTGAGTGAGACAGAGAGAGTGAGAGAGAGAGAGTGAGACAGAGAGAGTGAGACAGAGTGAGTGAGACAGAGTGAGTGAGACAGAGAGAGTGAGACAGAGAGGGTGAGACAGAGAGAGTGAGACAGAGAGTGAGACATAGAGAGTGAGACATAGAGAGTGAGACATAGAGATTGAGACAGAGAGAGTGAGATAGAGAGAGAGTGAGACATATAGAGTGAGATAGAGTGAGATAGAGTGAGTGAGATAGAGTGAGTGAGACAGAGTGAGTGAGACAGAGTGAGTGAGACAGAGTGAGTGAGACAAAGAGAGATACACAGAGAGAGGAAGAGAGACAGGAGATGGGAGAGTCTGATTAGTCAGTTTTCCCTCTTATCTTCAGATCATCCACTGTGTTCTCTGGGCTTTGATGGCTATCATCTGTATACAAAACAGAGCTGAAGACACACATATAAACAAACACGCACACACACACACACACACACACACACACACACACACACACACACACACACACACACACACACACACACACACACACACACACACACACACACACACACACACACACACACACACACACACACGGCAGAGATACACTGCTGTACTGTGAGAATCAGTTTGACCCTCATTTGTTACAAATGTCACGTTCTTCAGTCCAGTGGAGAAAAATCCCCAAAGCAGATGAACAGTGTGTGTGTGTGTGTGTGTGTGTGTGTGTGTGCGTGTGTGTGTGTCCTAGCAGTGGGCTGGGCACACTCCCTGCAGCACCAGGGAGCTGCTCTCCTCTCCTCAGCCCAGACCACCTGTTGTAGTGCCGGCCAGCCCAGGCCACATTCCTGCAGATCTGCTTTCACAGGAACACTTCACGGTGGGATGGATGATGCGTGAGAAATACTCTTTTGTTCTGTGTGTGTTCTCTGTGTGTGTGTGTTCTGTGTGTGTGTGTTCTGTGTGTGTGCGTGTGTGTGTTCTCTGTGTGTGTGTGTGTTCTGTGTGTGTGTTCTGTGTGTGTGCGTGTGTGTGTTCTCTGTGTGTGTGTTCTGTGTGTGTGTGTTCTGTGTGTGTGCGCGTGTGTGTTATCTGTGTGTGTGTGTGTTCTGTGTGTGTGTGTGTTCTGTGTGTGTGCGTGTTCTCTGTGTGTGTGTTCTGTGTGTGTGTGTTCTGTGTGTGTGTGTGTGCGCTCGTTATCAGCAGAGGCAGCCGGACCATCCTCTTCCTCATCGTGTGAGGATGATGACGGTCTGAGAGACACGACTCAGGGTCAGAGCTGTGGGTGGTTGTCATGACAACACGGCCGAGTGGGTGCCGTTTACCTAATCAGACCTCTCTCTTTCTCTCCCTCTCCGAGAGGGAGAAGGCCTCTTGAAAGTAGCACAGTTAATTGGTCACGAGTGACAGAGAGAGAGAGAGAGAGAGAGAGAGAGAGAGAGAGAGAGAGAGAGAGAGAGAGAGAGAGAGAGAGAGAGAGAGAGAGAGAGAGAGAGAGAGAGAGAGAGAGAAGGAGGAAGGGAGGGAAGAAAGAGTGCTTCATTCACCCACCATTCATTTAAGAGGGATTCACAACCTTTTTTGGGGTGGTGGTTAGAACGTCCTGTACTTCCAAGTGGTGCTTAAGTAAATAACCTATATTTATGTCCTGCTTCTCCAGATTGGGGTCAACACAGCTCATACTGTGCCCTGTCCCTAACCTGGCCTTAGACCTACCCTGAAGTACACAGACAGGAGGAGTGGAGGGAAAAAGAGAGGAGGAGGAGGAGCGAGGGTGGAGGGTTAGGATAGGAGAGAGGAGGAAGAGAGAGGGTGGAGGGTTAGGATAGGAGAGAGGAGGAGTGAGGGTGGAGGGTTAGGATAGGAGAGAGGAGGAAGAGAGAGGGTGGAGGGTTAGGATAGGAGAGAGGAGGAAGAGAGGGTGGAGGGTTAGGAGAGAGGAGGAGTGAGGGTGGAGGGTTAGGACAGGAGGGAGGAGGAGTGAGGGTGGAGGGTTAGGAGAGGAGGGAGGAGGAGGAGTGAGGATGGAAGGTTAGGATAGGAGAGAGGAGGAAGAGAGAGGGTGGAGGGTTAGGAGAGAGGAGGAAGAGAGAGGGTGGAGGGTTAGGAGAGAGGAGGAGGAGTGAGGGTGGAGGGTTAGGAGAGAGGAGGAGAGGAGAGAGGAGGAGTGAGGGTGGAGGGTTAGGAGAGAGGAGGAGGAGGAAAGGAGAGAGGAGGAGTGAGGGTGGAGGGTTAGGAGAGAGGAGAAGGAGTGAGGGTGGAGGGTTAGGAGAGAGGAGGAGGAGGAGAGGAGGAGTGAGGGTGGAGGGTTAGGAGAGGAGGAGGAGAAACGTAATGGAGAGAAAGTTGAGAAGGAGGAGAAATAAGCAGAGAGAGGGTTGTGATTTTGGCAACAGGAGTGCAATGAGGGAGTATGTCTGCAGGGAACAGAGAAGGCACAGCCAAGGACAGACACCCTGCATGCAGCCACATGTATGCCAACACAGGACACACAGGCCTGGTGGACCAGCAGTGTAGGTAACCTTATCCTGTTTGTCATGTAATCTGCTGCTAACAGGGTGACTACCCCCATGTAGGAGGCACTGGACCTAAGCTACAAGCATGAGAGTGACTGAGTGGACCAATCACACAGCTCCTAATTGTATGGTGAAACAATGAGTTTCCATGACTTCACAACCCTTCAATCAGTCTTGGTATTAGCTATAACCAGAGCATGTTGATATAAACAGACCATTCTGGCCAGTTTGACAGCTAAGTGTTTCCTTACTGATATAGATCATGGCAAGACAGCATTGTGGTACAATGCTGGTACAATGTGATCCTCCATCCCTCCCTCTTTCCTTCCTTCCTTCCTCCCCCCTTTTCTCTTCCACTGTCCCAGTTCATAATTTCCATGGTATCCATGACTTCTACTAATAAAACAACTTTCGCACACACCAACAACCTGCTTCCTGATTGGTTAAGGGCAGCTGCAGGTGCAATTAGACAGGTCCGTGATCTGTAAATCAAACCATAAACCAAGATCCATTCTACCAGCCACGCTGTAGACGTCCTGACTTTCTCTCCTTCCTCTACAGCATATATCCTGTCCCCTTCTTCATAACATGTTGACTGGCCTTGCCCCTCCATCAAGCTAACTGCATGGGCTTACTTTAAGTATCTCTTAGAATAGTCTACATGGAGATTTCGTGCTGTGTTGCTTAAGAGCCTCCCCACCCCCAAGTGTGAGTCAATGAATGCACACATAGTAAATAATTAGAGGAGAGAGAGAGACAGACAGAGAGAGAGATTGAGCTGATCTGTAAGCAAGGGAGGTCACTGGTAACTACATTCCCTTTCTAGGTTGAATGTGGCATTGGTGATTTCCTGACAACAACAAACAAACTAACGTGCAGCTCAGCTGGGCTCAAAGCTTTGCCTGTTTGGAGGACAAACATGAGATATGGGTGACTAGGTTACGACAGCCCAGGGTTATAGGTGTCTAAAAGTTTAATAGTAACTTGTTTAACCCTTCTGTTATCTTCGGGTCATTCTGACCCATCAGTCATTGTGACCCATTTTTATTGCAACAACTTTACTGCATACAAAAACAAAGTGAAGCATTTTCTTTTAACCGTCGGGCTGTCTCAGACCCCTCACATTGTGAAGGTTAAAAGAAAATTATTTTTATTTGTTTTTGTATTGGGTAAAATTGGGTAAACACAACGATGGTTCGTTATGAACCTTTGGGTCATGTGACCCGAAGGCAGCACAAGGGTTAACTACATGCTCTTATGGTTCTTCCCTTTGGCACTTATTTTGGTTGTTCACAATATGTGCTTCATGTTTTGGCTACCCGCAATGTTTTTGGGGCTATCTTGTTGTTATATGTGACCTATGCTCTTTTGTAAAGCTCTCTCTTGGAAGTCGCTTTGGATAAAAGCATCTGCTAAATGAATAAATGTAAATGTAAAAGCGGTCAAATATTAACAGTGTCATGTGATACAGTTTATAATAACACCATGTTCTCTGTTCACCAGATTCCCCCGAGACAGTAGGATATACTGCCTCCTAGTGGCAGGATGTCCATAAAACATTCCCGAGGATTTAGTTTAAATCACAACTTTTCCAAAATGTTTTACAATAATACTGAAACATGGCACATGATTCAATGTGAACGATTCATATTTTGAAGGACTTTTGTTTATTAAGTTTTACAAATAAGGTAACAAATTCATTTTTATTGGAGCGCAAAGCGCAGTTTTATGATGCTAGGACACCCTATACTTAGTGCAAAACATACAGGTAAACACTGCCAATGACATCCCTACATGTTTTTGGTTGCCTTTGATTTTTTTTATTGATTTTTTTCCTCTCCAAACATTTTTTACAACGTTAAATAGCATATGGAAAAACATGAATGAGGTCGCTAAATGATCTAGCGACACAGTTTCAAAACATGAGAACTGATTATTTTTTTTTACCAGAACACATAACTTAATTGCAGCTCAGTAGCACTGAGAACTCTCCACTGTTCTGTTGTAATGACTTTCCACAGGAGAGCAAAATAGCATTAAAAAGACACAAAAGACTTCAAACTGAGTAACTGAATCAACAGATTGTTTTCATCTTGTGTGTGTGTGCAAGCGAGCACGTTTGTGATCCTGTAGGTGGAGCAGGTGTGTGTATAAGCGAGCACATAGTTGTGATCTTGTAGGTGTAGCAGGTGTGTGTGTGTGTAGGTGGAGCAGGTGTGTGTGTAGGTGGAGTAGGTGTGTGTGTGTGTTTGGTGGAGCAGGTGTGTGTGTGTGTGTTTGGTGGAGCAGGTGTGTGTGTGTAGGTGGAGCAGGTGTGTGTGTGTAGGTGGAGCAGGTGTGTGTGTAGGTGGAGCAGAAGTGTGTGTGTTTGGTGGAGCAGGTGTGTTAGGTGCTGAGGCAGCATGCAGGAGCAGAAGGAACCAGCAGCCAGGAGACAGACACCAACACGGGGGCGCTCTGACGGGAGCGCTCTGACGGGGGCGCCCTGACGGGGGCGCAGCAGAGGGAAGGCCGAGGGGACTACAGCAGAGGGGGGTCCAGTGAAAAGATCGAAAAGGATCCCAAGGAAACACGAGATAACTGATATTTTTCCCAACGTTAAATCAACCGTTGGCAAACGACTCCCAACTACTCAATGTGAAGTATTCAGTTCTCTCACCACTGGCTGAGGCTGCGCGCCTCCCTCACTGCTACCTGGACACAGAACTGTCCCATCTGGCTCCGCCGTGTCACTGCAGGATGATCACCAGCTACATCATCCACACACAGTCCCACTAGGAGCACTGGTAGAACCGGGGGTTATGCTAAGTCTATCTGTGGGCAGATCCACCTCGTCATCACCTCTGACAGCAAAGTAGAATCAACGCCACAAAATCAAAGTGGCATCACGTTGAAGTTCACAGCTTTGACCTTTGACCTAACGTGCTAAGGCTGCGCTGCTCTGTGCTCTAAGGGAGGAGAGGACAACCACCTCCATCTAACCAACAAAGCAGCATTTTACAAAGCCAACAAATGAAAGTAAACTTTGTTCAGTTTTTTTTTGTATATTTTACATACTTTATAGACATCCATAATCACAACATACTATAGCGACTTCCAAAATGACAAATGTTTGCTTAAGAATCTCTATTGTTTGAAGTTGAGTTACTTGTGTAGCAGGCAGCCTTGCTGCAGACCTCTGGGTGGTAATCTGCTGTCAGATCTCAGTAGTTCAGAGTTTCAGATCCACTTCCACTTCTCTACAACATGTGACCCTCCAGCTTCTGCGGTTTATGAACAGTTTGTTTCGGGAAGATGGGGTAACTGTTGAAGCTGTGATGGTCCAGATTGGACCAGAACTTCAGAGACACAGCAGACCTGAGGGGTCAGAGACACAGCAGACCTGAGGGGTCAAACCCAGAAGGAAAAGATCCAAGTGGAGAAAGACAGAAGAGACAGACTGAGAAAGGAGGGTAACAGAAAAGGGAGGAGGGGGGGGAAAGGAGAGAGGAAGAGAGACTAACAAAGAGAAGGAAAGAGAGGGAGTCACACGAGTAGAGGAAGAGAGAGAGAGACAGAGAGAGAGACAGACAGAGACAGAGAGAGACAGAGAGAGAGGACAGAATGCTTGACTGTTGAGGTGTGTTGTCCAGTGTGACTCCACTGTGAGTGCTTCTTCAGTGTGGGCCGGCCTTGTGTCGGTGAGACTCCTCTCCCTGCTCCTCTTTTGCCATCACACACATCTACAACTACCTCTGATACGGGTTAATGCTGACAGCTGGGTACCTGAAACCTCATTCCTCACACACACGTCAACTAGTAACTAACTATGGTCAGATCCTAAGCTACTATGCCATTCACACTTATGCATTGCTCATTTCTTTTCTCTGCTACTTTCTGAGCCAGCCTTCCCCTCTGTCCTCCTCTCACCAACACAAGGCCTTTCTACAACCGTGTGTCTGGCACCACACACAGTGGAGTCTCCTGTATTAACAGCCCCTGCTAGTGGTCTACCAGCTATCCGTATATCGAACCAATGGTTCCAGCGTCTGTTGTCTGAAACCAGACCCAACTACAGGAAGGGAAGCGCCCTACTCCAGATGTGGTTGTGTTGTTCAGTTCTGGGCCTCCTGGACCTGACACGGGGCGGGGGACCAGCGTGATGAACCTGACTGGACCGGTCCACTCAGGAGGGTTAGGGACCGGTCCACTCAGGAGGGAAGCGCTCAGCTGACTACATCTTCATCACCCCCCCCTCCCCCCCGCTACACGCCTGGCTCTCCGGCTCTGAAGGATCAGCCAGAACAGAAGAAAAAAAAACATGGCACCAAGAAATGATCCCCACATCTCTCCCCAGTCTGTCTGTCTGTCTCCCCCCCAAAACAAAAGAAAGGATGCAAGGCACTAGAAGTCCAGCGAGCTCACTGGGCAGTACAGGCGCGGAGGATGAGAGCAGAGCAGTTATTCAAGTACGTTAATTGAAACCGTGTTTTTTGACGTCATTTTTTGTTGTTTTTATACATTCACATTTATCTAATATAAAGAGTAGAAAGGGACAACAAGGTAAAGTGTTTCTGTATCTAAGTACTATGTATGGAAATAGCTAGCCTTACTACCAACAGCCCTGACACCACAGCGCTTACTCATCCTCCTTTTCTTGTTTTCTAATGTTGTCCAACAACATTTATAGTAATCACAGTGTTTCAACATCAAAACTGATGGGTAAGTACAGGTCCATAACAGAATACATCTTTGTCTCTTTAAATAGAATAATAATTATAATAAGAACAACAACAATAATAATAATAATGTACACATAATCCCAGGAACAGCCCCTGCCCTAACGCTGACATGAATATAGAAGCTCTTACATTAGTCAGCCTACTAGGTCAGTTTAAAGCCTTTGTTACAGGTTCTAGGCTCTCCAGAAAAGCGTGTGTGTGTGTGTGTGTGTTAAGAGAGACAGGATAGCTGTTCGCCCACCTTATAGACCCCTCTAATCCTCACCCCCCCAGGTCCTCTCCCCCTCACTGGGCCACGCAGAGCAGACCGACCCGCTTGTTCCATCACTAACCCCTGGTCTTCCCCTGGACGCTTCTGAAAACCATCAACTTTATTTAATTTTTTTCTCACTCTTTCCTCACTTCTCTCTTTCTACCGTTCCACACCTCCATCCCTCTATTATCTCTCCTCCTGCATGTATATCTCTCTCTCTCTCATCGAGAGGGGCTGTGGAATATTGGGAGTTTGCTCTGAACCTTTGGAGAGGGAGAGGCTATGATGACACTAGGGATATGTAGTTCTTTGGAGTGACTTGAAGTCCTAGTCTAGGAGAGAGGGGATAAGAGGAGGAGTCTTGAAGGTGGAAGCCTGTCACAGCAAACCTCTCAACTCTACTGCATGAAGGCCTGCGAGAAGGGGGGCGAGGCAGTGAGGACAAACAAAAAAAAACAAATAAACAACAACAACACAAATGGAATCATAACCAACATTCTAAAAAAGAAGAACAGACATTCTGTACATGGGTTTCACTCTGCTGAAGGCCACTGGTATTGGTTCACTTTCACAACTAAGTTGGTTTTAAGGTCCTACCCCTCAGGTCATTATTGCATCAAACGGCAAGGGGGGGGGGGGGGGGGGAGGAGTGGGTGGGTGGGGTTGCAGGGTTACTAGGGAGACACCAATCCAAAAGCACATATTAATGGATGGCGCACAGCCCAAACATTGCTTGTTTCTAGTTGGTATGCCAGTGTGGGTGGAACATCAACCCTACTACTGGTCACCCAGCTAGAGAGCTACAGTCACAGCTGTTCCAGTCCTCTAGTACTCTAACCTGGATCTAGTACTGTGACGAATGGACAGCATGGGGGATGTTGGCTGGAGGTGATAGCTCAGCTAGATTGCTAGATGTGGGGGAGGCGGGGGGGGGGGGGTGAGGGGGTTAGGAGGGGAGGGGTGAGGAGAGGGGAGGAGGGATGGGGGGGGGGAGATAGAAAGGGACATCTTCTATTTCTTCTTAGGTCAGCTAGCTGCAGCCCAGCCCGAGGCTCCTCCCCCTTTAGGGCTGTCCCGCTACCACCCTGAACCTGGGCTATCATAACAAGCACACCCTCTTTGGCCACGTGAGATTGCACCCCTCGTCCATTTGGTTTTCTAGAGCATTCATCCCGCTGTACCGTCTCCTCCTGTTCCTCCTCATGTCACTGCTGTGGGTTAGGGTTAGGTGACACGCTCACTGATAAAGCCCTCCTTCCATCCATGCCCCCTTCCTTCTCTTTGTCCCATTCTCCAAGTCTGTATCAGTCTCAGCCTCTGTTCCAAGTCCCAGTGTCAGTTCAGGCTCGGGATCCTAGAGCCAGACCAGACCCCAAGTCCTCCAGATCATGTCCCTCGGGCCCCCCAGCCCCCCCAGCCCAGGCCCCAGCCCCCCCAGCCCAGGCCCCAGCCCAGACCAGGTCCCCCCAGACCAGGTCCCCAGGCGCCCCCAGACCAGGTCCCCAGGCCCAGCCTTACGTGGTCCTCAGGTTTGGCCCCCCAGGGTTGCTGACGGGCTTTTGCAAAGTGCTAATGTGGAAGGCCTGCAGGGTCGGCTGTCCGGGCCCCGCGGAGCTCCCGGAGGCGGGGTAGGGCCCCAGGGGCTGGGAGGAGGCCAGTAGGCCGGCCTGGGGCTGGGAAGAGGCCAGCAGGCCGGCCTGGGGGTGGGAGGGGGCGGCCCACTGTGCGCTGTAAGGTGCGGAGGGGGGGTAGGCGTACTGGGACTGGGCGGTGGGGGGGCAGAGGGAGCCCTTGCGAGCAGTCAGAGAGGTAGCCGGGGCGCTGGCCAGGTGAGACGAGCCCATACTGGGGCTCAGCTGACCGGGAGCGGAGAACTTCCTGCCTGCGTTGGCTGACTGGATCACCTGGGGGAGGGAGACAGAGCTGTCAGAGTGGCTCTTTTAGCAGGTGTGTGTGTGTGTGTTAGCAGGTGTGTGTGTGTGTGTTAGCAGGTGTGTGGAAGTGTTAGCAGGTGTGTGTGTAAGAGTTAGCAGGTGTGTGTGGAAGTGTTAGCAGGTGTGTGGAAGTGTTAGCAGGTGTGTGTGCGCAGGTGTGTGTAAGTGTTAGCAGGTGTGTGTGTGCAGGTGTGTGTAAGTGTTAGCAGGTGTGTGTAAGTGTTAGCAGGTGTGTGGAAGTGTTAGCAGGTGTGTGTGCGCAGGTGTGTGTAAGTGTTAGCAGGTGTGTGTGTAAGAGTTAGCAGGTGTGTGTGTGTGTGTATGTGTTAGCAGGTGTGTGCAGGTGTGTGTGTGTGTTAGCAGGTGTGTGCGTGTAAGTATTAGCAGGTGTGTGTGTGCAGGTGTGTGTGTAAGAGTTAGCAGGTGTGTGTGTGTGTTAGCAGGTGTGTGCAGGTGTGTGTGTGTGTGTGTTAGCAGGTGTGTGCAGGTGTGTGTGTGTTAGCAGGTGTGTGTGCTGGTCACCTCGTAGCTGTGACCCTGCGAGGGGGCCTGCTGGGGTCTGGAGCTCCTCTTGCCCTGGGACAGGCTGATGGCGTCACGGGCCCAGTTGTCCACCAGCTTGTGCAGGTCGTCAGTGAAGGTGCCCTTGCGGCCCTGGTGGGCAGCACTGGGGAGCTGGGCCTGGGTCGGCCCGCTGCCCTGGCCCTGGAGGCTGGTCCCGGAGGGCAGCCCGTGGTTCTGACTGGCCCCCTGGCCCGGACCGCTCACCGCATTGGTGCTGCTAGTCCCTGTGGAGGAGGGTGGGATAGAGGGAATAAGAGAGAGAAAGACAGAGAGAGAGAGACAGCGGTGGTGGGAATGGAGAGGGGGAGGAGAATAAAAGAAAAAGAGAGAGAGAAAGAGAGAGAGAATGATATTTAGATATTTGAAAATATTATAACCTCCAATGAGGGTGCTGTTTGCTGTATGGCCAGTAGATGGCGACCCTGCGTTACTACTGCTAGTGGACATGGGCTGAATGATGATGGGTTCTGCCTGAACACACCGTATTTCCTCAGAAAATAAAAATGCTGGTGCTAATATAAGCATAAGCCCCGAGCAAAGAGGGATTCTCACTGCTTGGTCAGCTTAAATGAAACAGAAAGCTGCGGACACACACTGATTTATGTTTAGGAAAGCTGTCTGGCCCAGCGGACAAAGGAGAAGTCAAATAAAAAATACAATAGCGAGTAAAATAAATAAATAATGGAGCGTAATTAAGACAGGGTGAAAGGAAGTGAGAACACAGGGAGAGGAGACACTGAGTCATGGCTGTCAGCAAGCCCAGTGGAACTCTGGGAGATGGAGTTAGAACAACACGCCATGCTCTGGGAGGGAGGGGGAGGGAGGGAAAGCAAAGGACTCCATAGCCTGACTTTAGCAATGTTTTACTGGAACCCATTCACCTAAAACACAGTTTGTGAGAGGGTCTAGAACTGAAAACCCAGCGACCGCATCGAGACCACATCAGGGTTACAGGGACTCTTACAGGGATAACTGGTGCATGTGTGTGTTTAACAGGGCTTGTGGTTAGGGCTCGCTCCATGGATACTTGAGGTGCATGAGAGAGAGTCTGGCTGTTCAAGAGCCACTGGAGAGGAACACACAACTGTCGTCTAGGAGATCTGAGTCAGTTGTCAGTTACTGTAAATGCTTTAAAGAGATCCCCCCCCCCCCCCCCCCCCCCCCCACACACACACACACACAGGTCAAAGCACACTGGAAAAGTTATCACATGCTCAAATCTGGGAACATTCATACATAAAGAATTCTACAGTTGAGAAGGAAATGCACAAATTGGGCCTGATGTGGTCATCAGTGTGTGTGTGTGTGTGTGTGTGTGTGTTTGTGTAGGAAGGATGAATGAGACACAATAGAAGAATGCTCCAGTCAGCCATGAAACAAAGAGAGAGAGAGATAGAGAGAGAGTGGGTGGGTGGGGGTGTGTGTGTGGGGGGGGGAGGGCAACCAGGGAGGCACAGACAGGCAAAGCGACAGGCACAAGGGGTCAGGGGTGAAAGGTCAGGAAGGGAGAAGTGAAGAAAGAGAGATAATTACTACAGAGCTGGTTGCAGGGGCAGACTTTTTTCACCATCTTCCCTGGGGTGAAGAGAAATGTGAGGACGGGAGAGAGGCAAGAGTTAATCTCTGATCACCCCCACCACAACACACACACACAGAGCAATCAACAATGCATTCTGGGAGGAGTGGCGTTTAGAACATGCATTACTCCTCCTCCACCACCACCACCTGAGACCAGTCTACACACCACAGTACCTCACCCACCTACCCACCCCTCCTTCACAGGTGACGGGGGATAGGGTTGGGTGCAGGAGAGTGAGGTGGGGCAGAAGGGGGCGTGGGAGTGAAACGGCACCAGTACTACAGTGGATCTGCAGAAAGACCACGAACATTCACGTAGCATGTACAACCTTCTAACTCTCTCCCCAGGGCTGCCTACTGTAGGACAGCTCCTCAGCCCCCCCCTGAGTAGGAGGGGGCCTGGCAGGTGTCAGGTGTGTTTAACAGACGAGGACCAGGCAGGTCTGACGTGCTAGAGCTAAGCTGGAAGACTGGAATATTGAGTGCTGTTATTGATCTCTGATTTCCCTGACGAGGACACAATACGGGCCCTGTGGACAGCTGATGCTTCTGAAGAGGCTCTGACATGTGCTCCGTGTGCTGTTCTCATCCTGAGAGTTGGGACGATGAGAGGCACCAGTGAAACAGGGCCAGGGGGTGTAGGTGACCTGACGGTGCTGTAGGACGGTAGGGTGGAGGAGGTGGGAAATGTGGAGTACCAGCTGTAGTAGGGGTCAGCGGTGTCAGAGGTAAGATGAGGTTTGGGAGATGACTGGGATGGGAGCCGTGCGGCTGGGCTAGTCTAGTGTACATGTCTGCTAGTGAGTGAGCCTACAATCTGGATAGACTGGTCTGCTTGAGCGTCAGGGTGAGTATGGATGGATCTGAGATGGAGATTTGAGGGTGGAGGAGAAGGAGGAGGGAGGGACCCTGGGAAGACCCCCCGGAGGTTAACGGTCAGTTCATTTAAGAGAAAAAGGGGGGTGAGAGATAGAGAAAGAAAGATAAAGCGTTACACACAAAGAGCCAAGCACGGCGTACTCAGAAAGCGCGTCCTCCTGCCCCCCGGCTTGAAGCTCACGCTCTCCGCACCACAGCTGAACTTTACACAGCCTGTGGCACAAAAACAAGACAGAGAAAGGAGAGGAGAGGAAGATAAGGAAACAGAGAGGGAGGGAGGGAGGGTGGGGAGGGAGAGAGGGTGGGAGGGTGGGAGGGAGGGTGGGTGGGTGGGAGGGAGGGTGGGGAGGGAGAGAGGGTGGGAGGAATAGATAAAAAGAGAAAGTTAGAGAGATAGAGGAAGGGTGTGGGAGAAAAAAAGAGAGAAAGAGAGGATGGGTGGCAAAAGGAAAGGAGAGAAGGAGGGGAACACATATCCACAGTAAGAATGTAACAGTCAGTAAGCTGTGCTAGAGAGACACAGAGGCAGAGAGAGGAAGAGGAAGATAGATGTAGAAATTTAAAGAGAGGCGGTGGAGAGAAGTGCCTTACAGTGAGCTGCACTGACCAATCAGAGGACGGGACACATCTATCTACAACACCCTGTCCAACGGGAGGGTTTGTATCTGACTGGCTGGATTTCCTTTCTGAGGGCGGAAGGGATCTGGGACTGAGGCCTAGTGGGCTGGGGGTGAGGGTGAGGCCTGGGGCTGGCGGCGCAGGGCGTACCTGGGGTGGGAGCACACAGACTGGGCACAGACAGTGCTGCCTCGCTGGTGTAGGCCGAGTAGAGGTTCTCGCTGGAGGGGGAGGGCTTGAGGGGCAGCAGCAGGGGGGTGCCCCCTGAGTCGGCCAGCCCCCCCGGCCCCCCGTACCCTGGGGCTTGTAGGCCCTGCTGGGGGGGGAACACCGAGGGCACGCTCTGGGCTGATAAAGTGCTGCCTAAACGCGCACACACACACACACACACACACACACACACACACACACACACACACACACACACACAGGATACACACACAGGCAGCACAAAGGGGAAGCAGTGAGGGAAAGAGGGAGAAGCATCCGAGCGTGTGCGAGCAAACACACACACACACAGACACACACGCGCGCAACGTGCACAGTGCTCGCACACACTCAGTCAGAGTGGGTAAAATGCAGGGTTAAATCATAAACAATACAGCAGACTGTATCATTTAGGGGGGAAGGGGGTGCCATAGTTGGAGAGTGGGGAGGGGGGGTGCAGAAAATCTCCCCCAGAGAAACTAA
The DNA here is from genome assembly GCF_038355195.1 of Osmerus mordax. Classification (NCBI taxonomy): domain Eukaryota; kingdom Metazoa; phylum Chordata; class Actinopteri; order Osmeriformes; family Osmeridae; genus Osmerus; species Osmerus mordax. Next base: position 2,355,460 of record NC_090066.1, read on the forward strand.
ACCAGCCCAAAGCTGAGACTAGACTCCACCGTGCTGACCCAGCCTGCCAGAGAGCACGAGACACCAGGTGTGCTAGCCTACGTCTGCTCCCTGTGTGGTTGTGTGTGTGTGTGTGTGTGTGTGTGTGTGTGGGTGTGTGTGTGTGTGGGTGTGTGTGTGTGTACCTGGCTGCAGTGGGCTCCTGCTGCCCTGGGTGGAGCTCACACGGCTGGACTTGCTGCTCTTGCTCTTGGTGGGACGTCTCCTGCGCCCAGACAGTGTCACCACCGGGGGCACTATAGCAGCAGGGGGCACCTTGCCCAGCTTGGCAAACAAGCTGTCGATCTCCCCCTTCTGCTTGGAGTGGAGCAGCTGGATCTCCTTCATGTGCCTGGAGGAGGAGGAGGAGGAGGTGGAAGAAGAGGAGAAGGAAGAGGAGGATGAGAGGCTGTATGGATTCATGTAAATAATAAACACTAATTCCTCCTCTGATCATAAACAACCGGCCTACTTTTCTCTTAGGTGGCTGATTTCTCTCCTGAAGTCCTCGTCTTCAAACTCAGAGTCGTTGTCGCTGCTGATGTAGGAGTTGTAGGAGTTGTTGAGGCTGGGCAGTGAGGCCCTCAGCTCAGGGCTGCCACAAGGGGAGCTAGGCCCATTAGCCTGGGCAGCGGGTGTCTGCCCCAAGCCCAGCTCCGCAGCCTCGTCCTGGGCACGACTGACGGAGAAGCGTCCGACACGGGCCTCGGTGTTGGTGGTCACCTGAAATCGTCCAATGGTGGTGGGCTGCGGGGAGGCGGGGCCGGGGGCAGGGCTGGAGGCCTGATGAGGAGGTCCGTCCAACGTGTCTGCCACCCTTCCCCTCAGAGGGGAGGAGACCTTGTGCAGGGTGCTCTCTGGGCTTGAGAGGGCAGAGGAGGAGGAAGAGGAGGTGGAGGAGGAGCAGGGACGAGCATGGATGGTGGCTTCGTCGGTAGTCACAGAAACCTGGTGGATGAAAGAAAATACAGACAGAGAGGGAGAGAGAGAGAGAGGGGGGGGGGGGAAGAGAGAGACAGAGAGAGAGAGAGGGAAAGAGAGAGGGAGATGGAAATAAAGAGAGAGAAAGAGAGAGAAAGTGAGAGAGATAGAGAGAGAGGGAGAGAGATGGAAAGAGAGAGAGAGATGGAGAGAGAGATGGAGAGAGAGAGATGTAAAGAGAGATGGAGAGAGAGAGATGTAAAGAGAGATAGATAGAGAGAGAGAAGAACAGATAGACAGAAGAAGACACAGAGGAAACGTATTACTGACTGACAAGAGAATAAGGTTCCGGTCTGAATCTCCCACTGGGAGGTTTACTTCAGGTCAGGGTCGCATGTCCAGGAGCAGAGAGAAGCAGCGTCTCACCTGGAAGCGGCCCAGTGTTTTAACACCACCAGCAGGGGGCGACGTCACCATCTCTCCTTCTAGAGAGAAGGGAACTGACACACAACAGGAAATTATTAAAAGAAATCCACAACAAGGCTGAAAGACACACACCAAAGATGATAAACTGATAAAATAGACCAAATATAACGATTTCCGTCAAGGAGCACGACTCAATCCAGCCTGCGACCTCCAACACAATGAAATGAGCTTGTCATTGCTTTGTGAACGGTCAGTTAAAGATGTCTCTGAAGAGCTACGAGGTTGTTGTTGAACACATACCTGGCTGTCCTCCAGTGGGCATGCCTGTCAGCGATGACTGCTGTGGGAACACGGTCAGTCAGACAGTTAGCTTGGAGAGCAGCAGTTAAGATTTAAAAGGATATTTTAAGGATATAAGAGAAATACGTAAGGATGTTTAGACTAGCAGTGGATGAGGACTGTCACATAGACCTTATGAATGTATGAAAACACAAGCAGAAAAACACGTCCTCATAGCTGTTCATCTGAATCTGATAATCCTTAGACCGTAGGGTGCCTCCAGGCCTGAGGGGGCGCTGTGCTCTCACCTGGGTGGTGATGCTGCTCACAGGCACTGTCTCGGGGCTCAGGGCTCTCCTCAGCTGGGCGTCCAGGTCCTCCAGGGGCTGCTGGGACTGTGGAGGGGGGGCGGGGAGGAGGGGGGCAGGAGGGCAACATCAGTTAAACTGATGAGACACACACAAACACACACACACACGCACTGGCGCAAATGTAATGCAGACTCGCTAGCAGACACAAACTTGCACGCATACAAACTGTCACGGGAATGCACAGTCATAGTCACTGCAACATACTGCAGACAAAACATGCATGCGTAGACTCAGTCCACGTGAACGGTCTGTGCGGATATTCAAATCCTCGATGCTCAATCACAAGCAGGATGACTGAGACATGTGACTCATCCCTCTCTTCCATCCACGAATCGAATCATTAAAGCACTCGTATGGTTCGTGTGCACTTGTGTTATGATTCGATAATGGCAAATCAAAGTCACAGTGTGTTCCCACGCAAGTCTCACAAGCTACGAAAAATATCTTTCAGTCTTGAATGTAACGGTGGGTGTGCATGGGGCTGGTCACGGGCTCCTTCCTGCCCAGCTCTCTGGTCAGAGAGGAGGGGGTAGACCAGGTCAGAGCCCTGCCAGAGCTGGAGAACCAGGTCCTGCCCACATGGTAAGACTACACATTCACTTAAATCACATTCATTCAAAAATCGTACAGCACACATGATGATTTTTGGCTGTTGTTGAAGATTTGCTCTAAGGTCTGAGGCTCCGGCTGTCTGCATGCACTGATCTGTCTGTCTGGGTACTCACACAAACACCACAAGAGGGGGGGGAGGAGGGGGGGGCGCAGGAAACGTGAATAAGAGGGTGAGTGGGTTTAGAGAGAGGTGGAGAGAATAGAAAGGTGTATATATATATATATATATATATATATATATATATATATATATAGAGAGAGAGAGAGGTATATATACAGAGAGAGAGGCATATATAGATAGAGAGGTATATATATAAATATATAGAGAGGTATATATATAGAGAGACAGGTAAATATAGAGAGAGGTATATATATAGAGAGGTATATACATATATATAGAGAGAGAGGTATATATATAGAGAGGTATATATATATAGAGAGGGGTATATATATATATATAGAGAGAGAGGGCTATAGAGACAGAGAGAGGGGTATACACGGGGAGCAGCGAGGGATGAAAGGAGCTCTCAGGAAGAGAGGGAGGGGGGGCACCTGAGTGGGACAGGGTCCAGGGAAGGGTGACAGCTGCTCTGAGGGAGGAGAGACAGCCTGATCTGAGGCCACTGGCAACACCTGCTAGAGGACAGAGGGATGAAGACTTTACACAGACAGACGGACAGAAAGAGAGACAGATGGAGAGAGAGAGAGAGAGAGAGAGAGAGAGAGGAGAGAGAGAGAGAGAGAGAGAGAGAGAGAGAGAGAGAGAGAGAGAGAGAGAGAAATGCAGTGAGAGAGATGGATAGTGGGAGAGATGCAGAGAGAGAGATGGACAGAAAGAGAGAAGGAGAGGGAGAAAGAGTGTGAGAGAGATGGAGAGATAGAGAGATGCAGGAAGGAGAGATGGAGAGATGCAGAGAGAGAGAGAGATGGAGAGAATGGGAGAGATAGAGAGATGCAGAGAGAGAGAGATGGAGAGAGTGGGATATGCAGAGAGAGAGAGATGGAGAGAGTGGGAGAGATAGAGAGATGCAGAGAGAGAGAGATGGAGAGAGTGGGAGCGATAGAGAGATGCAGAGAGAGAGAGATGGAGAGAGTGGCACATACAAAGGCCACTATAGAGGCATGCAGCAGTTATCAAAGTTGTCAAATCCATCATAGATAACCTGGCAGGCTCATTCAGATAGATATTAGGAGGCCATGCAGAGATCCCAGAGAAGAGTTAATGAGGGAGGGAGTAAGAAAGGAAATCTGCAACTATGATTGTGTGATACAAATAGACGATTATGATTACTGGGTTACAAAAGTCAAATGATACCATCTTCCTTCCAGCTCACAGCCTACGCATGTGGAGTGTTGACCATGTCTAGCCTGGTCAGTGCACCTCCCACCAGTGGACTCACCGTGGTCCTGGACAGGGGGGTTTTGCCCGGGGTGGTTTGGCTGAAGGAGGCCGGGGTGCCAGTCTGCCCCTGGGAGCTGAGGGGGGGCCCGGGGGGTCTGGCCCCCCGAGCCCAGAGGCAGGCTGGAGGGGGCCAGAGGTGTGCCTGCGGAGGAGGTCGGGTTGGAGCAGACCGCAGGGGGGGTGGAGGTCCCGGGGAGCGAGGGGGGGGATGGAAGGGTCGGTGGAGGGGTCGGTCTGGGGTGAGCCCCCCCCTAGGTCCATGAAGAGAGAACGCAGCTTCTTGTCCAGGGCCTGGATATCGTCCACCTGGTGTGTGTGTGTGTGTGTGTGGGAGAGGGGGGGATCACAAGATATATAATCAATGTCACAGGGTTGTTCATGAGACAAGACCCGAACAATAACAAAAACATATTTGTGAGTTGAGTCATAATAATATTTACATTCTTAGTACTATTTATGTTCATAATACATATATATATATATACCACACATCAAATACACCTTCTCAATAACACCAGTAACCACAGTGTGTTTGAGCCCAGTGATACAACAAAAGCACAATGACCAGATGTCTCTGCATAGAGGTGAAACCCCCTGCATGGTGTCACTGTCTCTCTGGCTCCACTGACCTTGACCTGGGCCTCTGCCTCGCATTCCCCACAGTAAGCCAGCATCTGGCCGGCCTGGGTGGAGGCCTGGGCCTGGCTGGAGGCCTGGGCCTGGGTGGAGGCCTGGGTGGAGGCCTGGGTGGAGGCCTGGGTGGGCTGCAATGCTGGGACGGAGGAGGAGTGCAGGCCGCAGGAAGAGGAGGAGCCAGAGGAAGAGGAGGAGCCGGAGGTGGGAGGGGCCAGGCCGGGGGTGGTGGTGGGGACTGGGGTCGGGGTGAGGTGGGGGACCAGGGTGGTGGAGGTAGGGATGGAGGTGGTGGAGGTGGGGGTGAGGTGAGGGAAAGTGCTGGACGTAGGGATTGAGGTTGTGGAGGTAGGGATGGAGGTGAGGTGTGGGAGGGTTGTGGAGGTAGGGATGGAGGTGAGGTATGGGAGGGTTGTGGAGGTAGGGATGGAGGTAACTTCAGAGCTCCCTCCACTGGCACCCCCAGTGCTGCTGAGCAGAGGGGTGGAGGTGGACGGGGGCAGGGCAGTCAGGACCGGAGGAGAGGTCAGGGAGGTTGGGGCCAGAACACTGGAGACAGGCTGAGAGACTGGCTGAGTCTGGGGGACCTGGGGCTGAGGCTGGGGCTGGGGCTGAGGCTGGGGCTGAGGCTGGGGGGCTGGCTGGGCAGGAACAGGTGCCTGTGTAGCTGGGGTCTGGTAGATGGTGGAGGGGGGGGGAGGAGGTGGAGGCTGGGGGGGTGATGCAGACAGAGGGCAAGGTGGTGGTGGGGGAGGAAGTAGGGGGTGTGGGATCTGCTGGCTGGGCCTGGGACACAGGAGGAGAGGATTGGTCGTTGTTGGGCTGGGGCTGGGAGGGGAACTGGGGCTGGGAAGGGAACTGGGGCTGGGAAGGGAACTGGGGCTGGGAAGGGAACTGGGGCTGGGTGGAGTGTACTGAGGCCGGGGCGGTGCTGGGTCCTGGGTCGTACTGGTTCTGACGGAGCTCTGAGAAGGCCTGCTGGAGAGACACCGCCGAGGCCGACTGAGACAGACCCACCGCTGAGGCTGCTGGGAAACACAGGAGGCGGAGTTAGGTGTGCGTCCTCTCCAGGGCCCAAACCAGGGAGAGTGGCATCATGTGCAGGGGGCTCACCGGACGAGGTGGTGTGTGTGAGTGTGTAGGGGGGGAAGCCCTGCTCCCTCAGTCTGGACTCAGGCACTGGGCTGACGATGAACCTGCGGCCCGCGGACGTCACCACCTGGGCCGAGGAGCTGGGCTGCACGCCTGGGGGAGGGAGGGAGGAGAGGGGGAAACAGAAAGGGAGGAGAGGGAGGGAGGGTGGAGAGGGAGGGAGGAGAGGGAAAACAGAAAGTGAGGAGAGGGAGGGAGGGTGGAGAGGGAGGGAGGAGAGGGAAAACAGAAAGGGAGGAGAGGGAGAGAGGGTGTAGAGGGAGGGAGGAGAGGGAGGGTGGAGAGGGAGGGAGGAGAGGGAAAACAGAAAGGGAGGAGAGGGAAAGAGGGTGGAGAGGGAGGCAGGAGAGGGAGGGTGGAGAGGGAGGGAGGAGAGGGAGGGTGGAGAGGGAGGGAGGAGAGGGAGGGTGGAGAGGGAGGAGAGGGAAAACAGAAAGGGAGTAGAGGGAGGGAGGGTGGAGAGGGAGGGGAGGGAGGAGAGGGATGGAGGGAGGGTGGAGAGGGAGGGAGGGGAGGGAGGAGAGGGAAAACAGAAAGGGAGGAGAGAAAGGGAGGGAGGGAGGGTGGAGAGGGTAAATGGAGAGGGAGAGAGGGAGGAAGGAGAGATTTGAACACAGCACTAAATAGCATTCTGGAGTAGAAACTAAATCAATACACTGACATATGAGAGCCAGAGAAGTACAAGGCTCTCATTATTATGCATCAAGTGTGACTTCCTGACAAGGACAGAGCTGAGCTGTGATTGGTTACTGGAGGTTTTACCCTGCAAGGTTGACAAAGACGTCGGAGCCTGCTGCTCCAGGTCACGCATCAACTGTGGACCAATAGGAAGGCGAGTTACAAGAGCGAACGCCAATCAGAGGGTGGCATACTGGAGGGTGGTGAAGGGAGCTGATGCGGCCTACCTGGCTCCTGCCCTCCCTCTCCAGGCCCTTGTCGTCGGCGGTTACGATGACCTCACGGACCTGCTCGATGAAGGACTCTCTCTCGCTCTCCAGGATGAACTCACTCTGCACCTGGAGACACACACCCCACAGAACAGCTGTCAGCCTTCAGCTCAACTAACATGGACGGGAGAGAGAGAGAGAGAGAGAGAGAGAGAGAGAGACAGAGAGAGAGAGAGAGAGAGAGAGAGGAGAGAGAGACAGAGGGAGGGAGGGATAGAGAGAAAGGGAGAGAGAGGGACAGAGAGAGGGACAGAGAGAAAGAGAGAGCGAGCAAGAGAGAGATATACCATGATCTGTGCTATCTCTTCAGGGTTGTCTCCGTCCAGGTCGAACTTGAAGGTCACCATCTTCCTGTTGTGAGTTTCCAGCTGACACTCTGCTACTCTGTCTCCCATGTTGGAAATCTGAGACAGGGAGAGAGGGAGGGAGAGAGGGAGAGAGGGAGGGGGAGGGAGGGAGGGAGGGAGGGAGGGAGAGAGAGAGAGAGAGAGAGAGAGAGAGAGAGAGAGAGAGAGGGAGGGAGGGAGGGAGGGAGGGAGGGAGGGAGGGAGGGAGGGAGGGAGGGAGGGAGGGAGGGAGGGAGGGAGGGAGGGAGGGAGGGAGGGAGGGAGAGAGAGAGGATGACAAGATAAGGAAAGAATAATGAATTCAAGTCTCCAGATCCTATAAAGGAAGGGGACACGATAGGAAAACGACACATTATAATTCTGTCCTCACATTGAGAACGAGGAGTTTGGCTTTGGTGATTTTCTCGTGGCCAGAACGACTTCGGACGGATCTCCGCTGGTGCCGCTTGACGGAGCGGCCTTCCTGCCGACCATCCTTGCCCTCGTTTCCATCGCTCAGACCAGACGCCACGTCCGAATGACCACTGTGCAACACACACACACACAGAAATAAGAGAAGTATTAGGACCAAAAGACAGAGCAACAACAACATTCCTGTTTGTATCTGGTGTGAGTGTGTGTTCTGCTCACCTCTCTATACACAAGGGCACTTGCGGTAGCTGTAACTGGGACTGGTCCAAAGGCTGGGATGCAGGCAGACATGTCTGGAACAAAGGTAAGCAACATCACATACACGGGACTCGCAACACAGCATGTGTTAAAGCCAGGGGAGACATTCAGAGGAGAGGTCCAGAGGCAGGAAGGACAGGACAGTGTTCAAGCATGACAGCAGCTGCTGGAGGAAGGTGTATATGCTAGCCTATCATCATTCCACTACCATCACAACTTAGAAGATCTGCTGTTCATTCTCATTCACAACAATCTAGAGGCTTTAACCCAGCTAGGCCAGGGGGTAGAACACAGCGGATTCTAGAACACACACCAACAATGGCGACCTCTGTGAAACTAGCACCGTACTGTTCCAGAACATTCAGACAACATTCTACAACGTTGACTCCTTCATACATTCTAGAATTCACTCTTTCGCTCAGCTGTCTGTCATGCCAGACGAGTCGTGTGGAATGTTTTTTGGGGTTGGGGGCGTGTCTATCAGTACCTGGGGCGGGGCATCTCCAGTGTGGGAGGGCTCTGGGGGGGCTACGCTGATGACGGGCACCACGCTGACCAATGGCTGAGGCATCGTTTGTGTAGTCGGGGGAGTAAGAGGCAACCGATTGGCTACAGGTACGGACATTAAGGGGGGCGTTGACAACAGGGTCCCTGACCCTGGAGGGGTGGTCACGACCCCGGTCGTTGAGGTAACCGGGAGCGAAGGCGGAGTGAGGGGCACCTGCACCAGGGAGACAGGAAGTCCAGGTGAGGGCGGAGCTACGCCGGCGGGCTGGGGAGCAGGAAGAGGAGCACCAGGGTCAGGGTCAGGTCGGGTCACCCCCCAGCACCAGGGTCAGGTTGGGTCACCCCCCAGCACCAGGGGAGGTTCCTCCCCCACCTGTCTGGGGTAACAATCTAGCCTCTCCCCCCTGTGGGACCAGGTGAGGACAGAGGGGAGGGTCCCAGATCAGTCTGGGGGGGGGGTGGGGGTGACCTCACCCGGACGCAGCAGGAACAAGGGGATAATACACACGGGAACTAGGACCCCGGGGCAGCGAGCAGCACAGCACAACAGTTCACAAACCACGACAGGCACCTGGTCAAACACCTGGTCAAACACCTGGTCAACACCTGGACACCAGCTGTCACCAGCGGATGAAACATGTGCAAGTTCACCAGAGGGGACAGCGAGGGTTGTTCACTACCACAGGACACAAAACATAACAGCAACACAACAACCAGCAGGCTCCACACACACACACTCTCACACACACCCTCCCTCCCTGTAAGGCAGAGTACCTGGGCCAGGGCTAGCTGGGCTGCCTGGTAGAGAAAGTAGAGGTGCTCGATACTGGGCGAGGGAGACATGCCCGATGAGCTCAGATCACCAGAACACAGCTGGGGCCACACACACACACGCACGTGTATACACACACACGCACACACACAGGCATGTTTATACACACACAGGAACAAACATGCACAAGCATGCACACACAGGCAAACCAACTCACCCATACACACAAGAACATGCATACATATATATATATATATACACACACACACACACATGTGCACACACACACACACACACGGTCAGCAGGTTTAATGCCAGTGAGGATGCAGATGAGGAAAGACAGGATCATGAAAGGGTTAAGTCACCAGAAACAGACCGTCATCATCCTTAAGCGATGACCGTGCAAAACACAGTACACAATCGCTATGGTTACAAGTTAAGACTGCATCGCTAAAACAGGATTCTGTCTGTGCACATTATTGTGCTAATCTAACTGCTACCGTTATTTGTGTACTGTATTTGTGTGTGTGTGTGTGAGAATAAGACAGAAATAGAGAGACAGGTGGTTTCAGTGTGTGTGTGTGTGTTGTCTTACCTGTGGCGTCTGGCTGGCATGCAGTGTGCTCTGAGACGGGCTCTGGACAGTGTTGCCCCCTGTCTGCTGCAGAGAGACCAGCGGCTGGCTGGAGGGGGACAGCGAGGCCTGGGGCAGTGCCTGGGGGAGGCAGTAGAGAGGGTAAGAGGGAGGGGGGGGGGGGGGCAGGAGAGAGGGAATTGTAATGATTCTGCTGTACATTCACAGTGCATGTTAATGAAATGCTGTCAAATTAGGCTGGCTGCACAACTATTTGTTGTCAAATATTCCCTGTCTGACACGTAGTCTGTCGGACTGACAGGGCAAGATCGAGAAAACGGCAGGAGAGAGAGGATGACAGGAAGAGGGAGAGGCAAAACTGAGGTGAACTACAAAGAAAGACAACAAATCGGGATCCTTTTCGCACACTATCGCCCTCCGCAGGCACGGACGTCCTGAGAACGAGCGAGAGTGGTTAAAGAGCGACGAGGGAAAGAGAGAGAGACGGAGAGGAACAGGAAGCGGGAAGATTTAGCGTGGCCGTTTCAGAGTAATGATTGGGTTCTCTACCTGCGAGGGCAGCGCTCTGATGTAGTTACCTCCATACTACAAGAAACAGACAACACAGTGTAAGAGGGAGAGAGAGAGGGAGAAAGAGAGGGAGGGAGAGAGGGAAAAAGAGAGGGAGAAAGAGAGGGAGGGAGAGAGGGAAAAAGAGAGGGGGAAAGAGAGGGAGGGAGGGAAAAAGAGAGGGGGAAAGAGAGGGAGGGAGAGAGGGAAAAAGAGAGGGAGGGAGAATGAGAGGGAGGGAGAGGGAGGGAGAAAGAGAGGGAGAAAGAGAGGGAGGGAGAGAGGGAGAAAGATAGGGAGGGAGAGGGAGGGAGAGGGAGGGAGAAAGAGAGGGAGGGAGAGGGAGGAAGAGAGGGAGGGAGAAAGGGAAAAAGAGAGGGAGAAATAGAGGGAGGGAGAGGGAAGGAAAAGCAGGAGAAGGAATGAGAGAGAGTGAGAGAGAGTGAGAGAGAGTGAGAGAGAGAAAATGAAGTAGAGAGAGGCTGTACAACACATCTCAGCTGTCACACTGAGGAGGCACGTGCTCATGACCAAAACTGCATGCGTGTGTGTGGGTGTGTGTGTGGTCCTTACCTGCTGTGTGAGACCTGTGGCCGGCTGGGAGGTGGGGGTCATGTGACCAGAGCTAGGTTGGGGGCTTGGAGCCTGAACCTAGGACAAGATGGTGAGGTGAGATGCAGAGACAACAGAGGAAAAGAGGGGGAAACAGGAATCAGAAATGTGTGATGACGATACAGTGTACTTCTCTTCCAACAAAAGCTAGTCTTTCTTGTGTGTGTGTGTGTGTGTGTGTACACAAGAACCAGTCTGTCCCTGCTGTGTGGTTCAGGCCTCTTTGAGCACACACACACACACACACACACACACACACACACACACACACACACACACACACACACACACACACACACACACACACACACACACACACACACACACACACACACACACACACACACACACACACACACACGCACGCAGAGCCCAGGTACCAGGCACACACGAACATCTACAGTAGCTTCAACGGCTCACAGTGTTGGGTTAGTGAGGGGGGAGGGGTGGGTTGAATTCATGCAAAGGATCTCCTAGATGATTGGCTGCTTGTGTGAATGTTACGGCTCGATGGAGCCAAGGTCAACATGGTTGGTTGTGTCCCTTAAAAAACATCCTCTCAAACGAATCACAGGAGTGATTACGAGTGGTGGAGCCACAGTCTTCCTGTCAGGAGGCAGGAAGGCAGCAGGTACCTACCCCAGGCCTCCCCTTCAGGGAGAGAGACCGCCACAACTCTAGCTTCAGACTACCTACCTTGGTGACAAGTGTTCACAGCATTAAAGCATAACAAAGAGAAGTGGGGGACAAATAAAAGAAAAAGCAACAAAAAAAACAAAACAAAAAAATGATAAGAGATTAAGAATGTAAGACAGGGCTCTAAGGGTGACATCAGCGACCTTTGACCCCTGTGGGTGCCCTGCCGTTCAGAGGTGGAGCCTCGGTAACACTCTAATGACAAAGACAAATAAACAAATACAAACATTTTAACCATTTCCAGCCATTTAAAGTAGATCTAGTTGTATAAGTGCTGCACAACTGATACCTAACTGTTAAAGTGAGAGAGAGAAAAAATAAATCAAAATCAACAATTATATAAAAACAAATATAATCCTCCCTCGTGTGGTGATTGTGGACCACAATCACCCTGGGTCCTATAAGCACTGTCTAAACCCCCAACTTTTGTTGTATGTTTGTGTGTTTGATCATACAAATCAGCAAAGTCAAAGTGGCCACAGGATTATAATTATGATATCTTTAACGTATTTTTGGGAAAACAAGGTTCAGAGTTTCCAGTTCACTTTCCATGTACTGGGAGCACGAGGCTGTCTCACAGTGAGGAACACCTGGATGCAGGATGCTAAGCTCACTAGGCTGTCTCACAGTGAGGAACACCTGGATGCAGGATGCTAAGCTCACTAGGCTGTCTCACAGTGAGGAACACCTGGATGCAGGATGCTAAGCTCACTACAGACCAGGCCACTTAGACTTTGGATTTGCATGCTCAATATGTTGATATACCAGAGTTCATATTGGTTTAAAACACACATTGTCCCATATAGTCATATATGATACATACAGACAAAACATTACTTACTGATACATACACACACACACTCCTGTAGGTCTGTAACCAATACACATGACAGAACAAGGGGATTTAAACAGCAGGTCTGTAAGTGGCAGTTTACTCCCAGGCTGGAAAGGGTTAAAATCACAACCAAAAGTCGAAAAAAAAAAACGAGGCTGAATCATGTTGATCATGAGGGTGGGGTTGGTGGTGGGGTTGGTGGCTGGGTTGGGGGGGGGGGGATGTGGGGAGGAGGATACAGTAGTAGTGGGTGTCTCTCTATACCAGTGTGAGAGGCCCTTGCATGACCAGGCCAGAATCCGGGTAGCCTAGCCCCACATCGTGGTAGGCCATGCAGGCGTCGTGGTAGCCCTGCCCGATGTCGCCGTATCCCAGCCCGGGCTCGGTGTAGGCCAGCTCAGCGTGGAGACTGGCCCTCCTGGCCCAGGCGGACTGCAGGAGGCTGAGGTGGGTGGCCGTTCCCCCGGGGGGCTCCGCGGAGGAGGGCGGCACGAACAGGAAAGTCTGCTGGCTGGGGGGATGCCCCTGGCCCTCGCTACTGACGCCTCCCCCAGGCTCCGAGCCGTAGTAGGAGGGGTGGGGGATGGACTGGGCGGCCGACGAGTCCCCCTGGTGCGGGGGTGGTTGGGAGGGAGGGGGGGGACTCCAGGGAGTCGCTGGAGGGTTCGGGGCTGCGGTCCCTTGGAGGGGCTCCGTGCAGCAGGAGGCTCCCAGGGGGCAGAGGGAGCTCAGGGCTCATGTAGCTGCACAGCTCCTCCGTCACCGGCTGCAGGCGGGTGAAGGTGCCCGACCCGGAGCCCGAGCCCCCGCCAGCTCCGCCCTCGTCCAGGGGGAGGTCCATGGATCCGCGGCGGGGTCGGTACAGCCTGGTGCTGGCCAGGAGGGCTGGGTCTGCCAGGTTCTGGAACTGGAACTCGAACACGCTCCCCGGGGGCGGAGGGTCCATGACCGGAGGGGCGGACAGGGGGAAGGAAGGGTGCTGCTGCTGGTAGCAGATGGGGTCGGACGCAGAGGAAGGGAGGCCCGAGGGGGCGTTCATGGGGGGCAGCTGGGGAACGGGGCTGTGGCTGAGCCGCAGGTGGCTCTGCATGTGGGGGTGGAGGTACGACGGGGGGCCCTGCGGGGGGTCGTAGCCTAGGGAGGCGGCAGCAGCGGCCGCCTGCATCTGTTGGTGGAAGCTGATCTGGTTGAGCTGGTGGGCCGTCATGGGGTAGCCTCCGTACGCCAGCGCCTCAAAGTGATCCAGGAGGGCCGCTTGATTTAAGCTCCGTCTCCTCACCACCTCCTCTTGCTCCGCACGGACGTCCTTGTACCCATACAGAGGGTCCGACTGGCCGGGAAGGTGCAGGGGCTCGCCCAGGCGCTGGGCGGCGTAGCTGGGCATCATGTAGAGGGAGGAGGGGTCCACCTCCAGGCCCGAAAAGGGGTGTAGGCTGCTGGCGTAGCGGGGGTACGCCGGCTGGAAGTGTCGGGTGTGCGCCTCCAGGATGGACGTACTTTTACGGCGCTGGTTGTTGTAGGCCGCCTTGGGAGGGCAGGAGGGAGGAGGAGAGAAGGAGATGGGTCGCTCCGGGATGGAGGAGAAGAAGAGAGGGGGGTCCGGGAGTCCTGCCGGGGGCCCTCCCCCTCCTCCTCCTCCTCCCCCTCCTCCTGCAGTGCTGTATGGGTGAGGCAGAGACTGCTGCTGCTGCTGTTGTGACATAAGATACATCAGCTTCATCAGGAAGGAGACAGTGAGAGACAGAGAAAGATAGAGAGACAGAGAGAGAGAGACAGAGAGAGAGAGACAGCACTGAAGAGGTACAGCATAATAAAAAGAGAGGAATCTGACTGAGCTACTCTCAGCACAACTCCATTTCCAAAGAAACAAAGATCCTAACAAGAAACCAGGTAAGAAGGACAGGTAAGAGGAAAAGCAGTCAGGCAGTCCGTCAGTCAGAGGTACAAAAGCGTCTATGGTATGGTATTAAATCCAGGTCTGGCTCGCCTCTCCAGCTCTTGGAAGGCCACAGGACTGCAGCAGCTGCCACACAGGGGGACGCTCGCTACCAGCACTCCCTCAAGCTCCGAACAACAACGTGTGTTCAGGAAGCGTAGGGTTTATGACAGAACGCACGGCTTTGATGTGGGCCTGTGAAGGGGACCCGAGAACAATTCGAATGTTTATCCTACCAGATAAGATCCGGGTTGAACTGCCATGTTGTCGCAAAACACAATGCCTTTGTTTCAACGTTTTAATCCGGACTGATGTTCCACATCACAGGCAGATCAGAAAGAGTGGTTATACCTACATGAATCTAGTTAGTCTATATCTAATCAGATATCTGGTACCTTGTGACTGCTAGGAACACAAAGCGCTGTTGTCCAAACAGGGTCACTTCCGAGTATTGAGTGTACTGTATAATAGGAGACAACATGGGAGCGGACTAATTCCTGGACCAGAACAGGAAGGCCGTTTCTCAAAACGTCTAAAGGAAAAAGCAGTGAGGTTTCTGAGTTGACAGGGTGAAACTCCTCATTGTTCGGTGGGTGTCCTCCCTGTGTGGGGAGCAGAGCAGCAGTCTGTCCCATCCAGATGTTGGAGAGATGCCAGCTGACCTGTATTTAATGTGAACACAGGTCACCTGGAGGGAGAGAGGGACAGAGGGAGAGAGAGAGGACAGAAACAGGGGCATAATGGCTCCTAACTGGTGTCTGAAAAATTGCGACAAAGTATCCTACTGTGCTAAAACCAGTAGTACAAACCTGGCCTGTTTACGTAAACAGTTTTGTTAACTCTAGCATCTTCTGCTCTATAAACCGTTCTCAAAACTCAGTTAGAATACGTAGATGGATGCCGAATGTGAGAGGCAAGCTGTCCTATTAGGATGATTCAATCTAGGCTGTTAGCGTTGAGGAACAGTGTGTGATCAATGTGACAAAAGATCAACAGGTTTCTCCTCCATGGCGTGACATCCAACAACGCCGCTAATAGGGAAAGGAGACGACACAAAAACAGACTACTTCAGTCAGATATTCTTTCTTCTCTCTTTTTGAATTCAATTAAGGCTGACCCTGCCAGCAGAGGATTTGGAACGTACAGCGTTTACGCTGGAAGCAGATTTCGTACTTTGTCATTTTGTTTTACTGTACTTCTAAAACTGTCTCTTGTAGGACATTGTTTTAGCCATCGATTTCATCCTCTACTGACTGTGTACTGTGTAAGCTTTTACTCAGGTACTGCTGGGCACAGTTTTTTCATCTGTCGCTACGCCAACTCATCTTTGATCTGACTAGTACCCAGACTCTAGATTCAGACACCAGTGAGGTACCCTGAAACCAGGTTCACATTCAGCAAACAGCCACGACGAAACAGTTGAGACATTTTTTTTTTTATGTCTTCCAACTGAATGTGGAACGTCACATTGGATTTTTTAATGTTTATTATTATTATTTTGTTTTTGGCTTCAAAGAATCTGGGCTGTAAAGCTGAACATGCAAACCTGTGGTGACCCTTCCCTCCTCTCTGATCCTCCCTCGATCCCCCTCCCTGTCCAGGCCCTGCTTCACCCAGACGGATGGTGGAACATACAGGGCTGTGAAACAGAGCAGGGAGGCTGGCCCGGCGCTGCCGCTGCCTGGGGGGGGTGGAGTGCAGGGGCAAGACACTCTCCAGGGCCTTAGAGAGGCGGCCCGCGAACGTGTCCCTGTCGGAGGGTCCCCGCAGCGGGGACAGGAGGGCGGAGGCCAGGCCCGGAGGAGGGGTGGAGGGAGGCTTGGGAGGGGCCGTCAGGAGAGGGGGGACGGAGGAGTAGGAGGGGACGCAAACGGACATGCTACGACTGCGACGACGATGGGGAGGATGCTGTAGGAGGAGGAGGAGGTGGGGGAAGAGAGGAGGAGGAGAAAGAGGGGAGGAGGTGGAGGAGAGGAGGTGGAGAGGAGGTGGAGGATGAGAGGAGGAGAAAGAGGAGAGGTGGAGAAAGAGGAGAGGAGGAGAAAGAGGAGAGGAGGAGGATGAGAGGAGGTGGAGAGGAGGAGGTGGAGGAGAGGAGGATGTGGAGGATGAGAGGAGGAAGAGGAGAAAGAGGAGAGGTGGAGAAAGAGGAGAGGAGGAGAAAGAGGAGAGGAGGAGAAAGAGGAGGTGGAGGATGAGAGGAGGAGAGGTGGAGAAAGAGGAGAGGAGGAGAAAGAGGAGGTGGAGGAGGAGAAAGAGAGGAGGAGAAAGAGAGAAGGAGAAAGAGGAGCGGAGGAGAAAGAGGAGGAGTTGGAGAAGGAGGAGCAAGTGGTAGGGTTAAAACACTCACAAAACAAACATGACTACAAACACACATGGAACTAGAACTCATGACACAAACTAAAACAACATAGGCAATGCACAGACTTCAAACCACAACAAAACATGAAATGTTTACTCAAACGATGGAGGAGAAATCTAAATGTGTGACGTGGAACACGGCAACAGGACAGGTGTTAAAGACACGGAGCAAAGATGGGAGACCTGGAAAGACAAAACAGAGCCAGGTGCTCATGAGCCAGGTGCGTAGACACTCATGAGAAAGCGTCTACAAGAAAAGGATTTATTGCTTAGAACAGATTACAAGAGATGTCAAGAGGCCTATTCTGTCTTTGTGACAAGGGTGTTAAGAGGTCGACATTTTTGTTTAAGAAGAGGTGTTAGATAGGACACATCCAGTATCCACAGTAACTGATTTGAGTCTTACAGCAGGTGTTAGAACTGTGTTGGAACACAGAGACTTCGAGTGACTCGAAGTGAAAAATTCAGACTACCATGCTCAGTCCAAATTAGACGACTATGAGGAATAGGAAACTGCATTTCGTTGATCGATTCAGAATCGATCAATCGATCGATCATGAAGTCAGATAGATCCTTAGCGACATGTAATAAAACATCCTAAAAAGGCTTAATCCTTTTACTACCATGGCTGAGAGAAGCAAGTTGATTTACGTGACATACAAGTACAACACACAGTCTTTTGGGGAAATCAAAAAGACAATACATAAATAGGCAAAAAGGGGATCAAAATAATTAAAAATAAACAGAAAATGAAAACACTGTGATCCACACAGTGATCTGCAGCGAGCACACCGCTCAGACAACCAGCCAATCCCAGGACGGCCTCAGGGGAGACCACGGATTCGCAAGATGGTCCCATCCTTCAAAAGGACATGGCTTGTGACCACAGTAACAGAGTTGTATGTCACCGTAGTCACATACAGTACAGTATTGGGGGCGAATTTAATAACATCACTGCCTGACTAAAGCATAATGTTGGGTAGATTGGACCAATAAAACTATGGTCTAAAAGGCTGGATTCCCTCCCCCCTCCCACCCCCAGGTAGGACTGGTGGGGCCCTGACAGTGTGCTCAACCGCAGCGGTCAATGTAAACAAAAACAAACAAGAAAAACCTCCAAAAAAGCAACAACGAAACATGTGGAAAACAAAAAACCTGGGAGGAAAACAAATAAACAAAAATGGGTTCTTGGTCGGGGGTTGGGAGGGTGCGGTTTAACAAAAGAAAGGGATGGAGAGATCTGAGGAGGGGCAGAGTGATGCGTGGCTGTCGAGCTGCAGTGGAGGAGGGGAGTGGCGGGTGAGAGAGAGAAAGAGAGGCAGAGAGGAAGACGACAAACTCAAGAGGGGAGAGTTTGCTCTTCACCCAGGTGTTGGTTTCTCCCGCATGCATCGTTCTGTCGGCACCTCCCAGATTTCTGATTGCGGGTCCACGTTCGAGAGACCGTAACACACACACACAGACATGCATATACAAGTGCACACACACACGCGGTCAAACAGTTATCCGTGCTCCGCGGACCAGGGAGGTGAAGAACAAGAGTTTCCCAGCAGTCCTGCAAGTTACCTGTCCCAGAACTCACCTGTGTGTGGCGCCCCCTAGAGGGCGTCCCAGACTACGCTGTGTGACCAGTCTTACTCTACCTGCCTCTAACCCTGGAACAGGCCTGCTCGTTTTGTCTAGGAGCCGATGAGCACAGCAAGGCCCCAGGCCGAGGGTCGGGTTCCACGACCCTCTTATCTGACCCTCGACAGCTGTGACCCTGGGCTGCTCCTATCCTATCACTCTGACCTCTGACAGGAAGACACTAGGAAGTCATCGTGTCTTCGCCTCACCACAAGGAAGATGGAACCTCCCCACCCCGCTGCGCAATCAAACAGACTGGTGTGGAAAGCACAACCTGTTTGACCTCTGACTCCTGGGACCCTGGTGGCTGTCTGGAGTGGTGTCTTAGTTCATGTCGACGTAACTGAGGGCATTCCGGGTCAGGAGGAATCTAGAGGTTGTCCAACGCTAGCTCATACTATGGCTCCCTGGAGACGGGTCACTTACATGCTAATGCTAACAAAAGCTAAAGGATAGTGGTCTGCTCCCTGGAGAACTGCTCTGTAAAATGCTAACATGCTCAATGCTGGTTGATACTGTAGGTGTCTTGTGAGCTGCATTGCTAATGCTAACATGCTAACGCCCCGCGGTTGGGTAGGGCATGAAGCATATACACTATGAACTGTATACTGGTGAAAGTGTTGAACTATGTGTTCCTCAGCTAAAGACTAAATTAAAACCTGCCTTTCCCACTCACCGCATCTCTGATGAAGGTTCAAAAACATCATGCCACACACAATTCAACAAACACACACACACAGTTTAACCTACAACTCACTGCACTGTAGAAATCCCCCGTCTGGGTATGTTGAAGACACTCACCATGGCCTGCTGCTGGTAGGCTACGTGCTGCTGGGAGGAGGGGGGAGGGTAGGGGGCCTGGGGCTGGGCCCTGGGGGGGTGGCTGGGTGGGGGGGGTGGCTGTACGACATGCTCAGCTGACCCAGGTGGGAGTCAGACAACACAGAGGAACCCTGACCACTGTCCACCACGCCGTCAGCTAGATGGGAGAGAGAGGTAGAGGGGAAAGGAGGGGAGAGAGAGGGGGGAGAGGAAGAGAGAGAGAGAGGGAGAGAGAGATATAGAGGTAGAGGGGAAAGGAGGGGAGAGAGAGGGGGAGAGGAAGAGAGAGAGAGAGGGAGAGAGAGACATAGAGGTAGAGGGGAAAGGAGGGGAGAGAGAGAGGGAGAGGAAGAGAGAGAGAGGGAGAGAGAGAGGTAGAGGGGAAAGGAGGGGGAGAGAGAGAGGAAGAGAGAGGGGGGGGGGGCAAAGGACAAGAAATGCAATTCGATAAATATAGAAATACATGTCGCAAAACACGCATACAAGGTGAATTGAGACCTTCCTCTCCTGGGTTCTTACATGTCATGGAGATGTTGGCTTGATGGAAGAGCGTCTGGTGTTGATGCACCTCAGCGTCCTCCGGTTCTCCAAGGCTGGGCTGGGTCTGGAGCTGGCCAGGGGCGAGGGCCTGACTCTGGGGAGACTTGAGGGGACTCGGCCTGCTGTTGCTCCAGCCTCCTCTTCTCCTGCTCCTCCCTCACCAGCTGCCTCTGCTCTCTCTTGCGGCAGATCAGAGACACACGGTCTTTGATGGCCTTGGCCATGGTCTTGTGGTCGCCCTCGCACACGTAGCCAGACTCGACCTGGACGCAAACGGGACAGACGAGGCTGAATGCTGCTGGAGACGTCAGTACACACACACACACCCTCACACACACACACACACACACACACACACTCACATACAAACTCCAAGATACCTAATTACAATGCATGTGACCAATACAGCTAATCTGATGTTTAAACCGAGCGCATCAAGTCCTGACGAAGAGAAGAGGTCAGGAGAAACCTGGCTGGGTCGGATCAGTTCTCCGCCTCCCTTCTTACCATTTCCTGGGCCACATCTTCGGGGACATCTTTGTTGAGGTCGAAGGAGAACTCGATGGCTTCGTTGTCCTTGTACTTGCCCTTGAGCCTTCTTGACGTCTTCTATCCTGAGCCAGAGCTTGATAGCGATCATCTCCCCATCGTCCTCCTCGGCCAGCTCCACACGCACACCTGTCTCCTCCTGGAAGAACGCATGGTTCAGCAGGATCTTAATGGCATACCTGAGAGAGAGAGACGGAGGGAGGGAGAGAGAGAGGGAGGGAGGGGGAGAGAAAGAGAGAGGGGGAGGGGGAGAGAGAGAGATAGAGAGAGGAAGGGAGGGAGAAGGAGGGGGAGAAAGAGACAGAGAGAGGGAGGGAGGGAGGGAGGGAGAGAGAGGGGGGGAGGGAGGGGGTTGAGATGGAGGGAGGGATGGAGGGAGGGGGAGAGAGGGACGGGGAGAGAGGAATGAGGAGAGGGAGGGGGAGAGAGGGAGGGAGAGAGAGGGAGGGAGAGGGAGGGGTAGAGGGAGAGAGATGTAGAGAGGGAAGGAGAGATGGAGAGATTTAAAAAAAGAGAGGGAGAGATGAAGATAGAGAAGGAGAGAGGGGGAGAGATCAATGACAGTTAGTGATGATGCTATTAAATCAATACATTAGGCATGGAGTGTGATTAGCCTGTTAGGACACAAACAAGGCATCTGTTGTGTGTGTGTGCGTGCATGCGAGTGATGCTCTCATTGTTCAGACATCTGACTTGTATCAGAACGACAGCCTCGGTCACGGGGGGGTCAGAGGTCATGTTTGGATTAGTCAGGGGTCGAGGGAGGTGTTATCTAACCCAGTTATGTGACAATTCACTAAAGTGGAGGTGTGCGCCTGAATGAGTGTGTGTGTGTGTGTGTGTGCATCTCCGTGGTTACCTTTCGTCCTTATTCTGGCGGATACACCCCTCGATGATCTCCTTCACTTCTGGTATGGCTACTTTGTCAAAGCTGGCAGGCTTCACCCCCTGTGAACACACACACACACACACACACACACACACACACACACACACACACACACACACACACACACACACACACACACACACACACACACACACACACACACACACACACACACACACACACACACACACACACACACACACACACACACACACACACACACACACACACACACACACACACACACACACACACACACACACACACACACACACCACACACACACACACACACACACACACACACACACACACACACACACACACAGAAGAGGTTAATGCAGAACCAACTAGAGCGTGATAACACACATTTAGCAGCTTAGCTGCTGCTCTCTGCTGTAGGTCCAGCCTCTCTCTCACGACACACAGGACAAAGCTGTCGCCTCACATGGGACATTATAAAAGTGCGTGTTTTAGGATCAAGTAAAAACACATTCCAAGTGCTGTAGTACAGTAGACTAGCCCTTTCACCGTAGCGATTATTAATATCCAGTTAGGTGGTTAACACACATCTATCTCCATTATGCTGCCTTCATGTAGGTATAACAGCTAATCACACTTGACAGGTAATGAAGTAGTAAACTGTTTTTCAAATAAGAGCATCATGATTCTAGAACTCTAGAATTTTTTTAATTTTAATTCTAGAACTAGAATTCTCAAAACTCAAAGCAAAGCGACCAGGCAGCCCAGCAGTGATGAGAGGGAAAGATGTGTGCCTCCTCGCCTGCTATTCTAGTTCTGTCTGGTATCATACCTCCACAAACACACCACACCTCAGATGACACAGAATTACATAAACAACCTGCCACACAGAGGGAGAGAGAGACAGAGAGCGAGAGAGAGAGAGAGAGAGAGAGAGAGAGAGAGAGAGAGAGAGAGAGAGAGAGAGGAAGAAGGAAAGGCGGAGAGATAAGTTTAATAGAAAACACAAAAGAGAGTGAGACAGAGATAAGCAGAGAGATAAACCAGGAATTTGAAACTCAGAAAGACGAGATAGAGGGACAGAAGGATGGAGAGAAGGAGGGACAGAGACTTACCGTGGCTTCAGAGCGAAAAGAACCTTCGTTGACCTAACCTGGCACACAGTGTCTGATACTCTGTCCTGGAACACTGGTCTCTCTACCGAACCTATACCTCCTCCACCACCCTCCTCCAATCAAGCCCTACGACCTTGCGTAACATGGATCCCCCCCACCCCACACATTCCAGGCCGAAACAGGGTTAGGTACGACGGAAGAACTAATGGAATTAAGTTGATGAGAAGACGTAGTCCAATAACAAGGCCCTTAAAACAGCCTCATTATAGACGACACTGCTACGGGGGAGCAAGTCTCTTTTTCTCTTTATCTCTATTTTAAATCCATGGTGTCCCACCTCCTCCGACCCACCGATATAAAGATAATTATAGGTAATCATTCCGCTTTTCACTAAAGGAGGGAGTGGAGGAGGAGAAAGAGGAGGAGGAGGAGGAGAAAGTGGAGGATAAGCAGGCAGTGCAGTGCGGGGAACTGAGAAGGAAGACGAACGACGGTAAACGATAAAAAGAGAGCAATTATGACTTTATGACTCCGCGGAGTGGTAAGTGTTGCCTTTTCAAGCACGGAGGTGTGTGTGTGGGAGGGGGAAGGTGAAAGCAAGCAAGTGCTAATTGCCGGTGAGGGTCCGGACGAGGGATTAGACCGAGAGAACAAAGAGAGGCTGAAATATCCCGGACATTATCACTGGATGCCTGAGCGCCAGTGGAGCAGGCTGTCGCTGCTCTCTGTGGAGGCAGCGGGACACAATTAGCACCAGCCGACTGAGAAAGAGGAGGAGGAGGGAAAATAGGGATAAACAGAGAAGGAGAGAGGAGGAGAACAGGGGAGTAAAGAGGAGGAGCAGAAAAAGAGGGAGCAGAGGAACCACCCTGAATACTAGGGGTGGGAATCTTTTAGTACCTCACGATTCTAATCGATTTCTTGGGGGTCAAAAAAAAAATCAATTTACGATTTTTAATCATAAAAAATATAAAAGATTTTTACAATTTGTGAATCGATGTGAATCGCTAGAAGACTGAATCGCGATTCCAATGCGAATCGTTTTTTCCCCCCAACCCTACTGAATACATGTTCACAACCCTCCACACTGTCTGCCTCGGAGTTACGGATGGATGAATGAAAGGATGAATTGATGGACGATTGATTGGATGGTAGCTGCTGATCTTGAAGAAGCTGGCGATGCAGGATATGACACAGCGAATCAGATGACTCCCTGACTGCGTAGCGAACGAAACATGACATCACAGACCAGATATCAGTCTGGGAGACATCTGGAAAAAGCCGCACACAGCTGTCGAGGAGCAGATAAGCTCAGCAGCACTCGCCCACCACACCAGTGTGCCTCATCTCCCATCTCTCCTTTTTAATCTCTTTCTCGCCTTGCTGCATGATGTTAAACAGTGTAGCCATGCATGTGGTATGTGAGCGGTTTACGTGTGACACCAGAACAATGGAAATCATGGGGTCTGGAAGAAGAGAGGAATGTGTAATAATTTCCAGCATGTTGTAGCAATTAGCCTCGAAACACCTGACTTTGTGTGTGGAATATGTGTGTGCACGTGCGTGTGAGAGTGTTCAGAACTTGGGAGCTACTTTAGTTTCACCCCAGCGTGCCACAGCACAGCAGCACTGATCTCAATCGCCCCCTGTTGGTGATTACCACCTCAAGCCCCAGAACAGCCCTCCATTCTTGCTGTTACTGCTGATACTGTACGCTTTGTGTGTATGTGTGTGTGTGTGTCATATGACTGCATCCTAGTCTCCCAGCTCATGACTGCTCTATTCATCCATAGATGAGTAAACAACCATCTTCTTCCAAGAAAGAGGGATTGCAAAATATGGAGAGAGATGGTGGACAGAGAGAGCGGGAGAGAGAGAGAGGGGGTGGGGGGGAGTGAGAGAGGGAAAAGATATCCCAGTGCAGAGAGGGTACACACATCCTTCACTCAAGTAGAAGTACAGATACTCATGTTTAAAAAGACTCTTTTTCCCTCAAGTTAAAGTAAAGAAGTATGGGCTCTGACATATACTTACATTTACATTTAGTCATTTAGCAGACGGTCTTATCCAGAGCGACTTACAGTAAGTACAGGGACATTCTCCCCAAGGCAAGTAGGGTGAAGTGCCTTGCCCAAGGACACAATGTCATTTTGCACAGCCGGGAATCGAACCAGCAACCTTCGGATTACTAGCCCAATTCCCTAACCGCTCAGCCACCTGACTCCATACTTAAGTAAAAAGTATTCACGTTCTTTCGAAATAATTTAGCTTTTTCTTACCTTAACTTTTCTTAATTTTTTTTTGGTATTAAATATCTTTAGACGTTTTTTCAGGAAATATTTTTTTAACCTTTCAAAACTTTTTTCCCGAAAATATCACAGAAGGGAGAGGAGATAGGGGGAGAGAGAAAGAGAGAGACAGCGAGAGATACAGAGAGAGAGAAAGAGAGAGACAGAGAGAGAGAGAGAAAGAGAGACAGAGAGAGAGAAAGAGAGAGACAGAGAGAGAGAGAGAAAGAGAGAGACAGAGAGAGAGAGAGAAAGAGAGAGACACAGAGACAGAGAGAGAGAGACAGAGAAAGAGAGACAGAGAGAGAGAAAGAGAGAGACAGAGAGAGAGAGAGAAAGAGAGAGACAGAGAGAGAGAGAAAGAGAGAGACAGAGAGAGAGAGAGAAAGAGAGAGAGACAGAGAGAGGAGAGCAGGACTCACGCTGGTGACCCTGCGGTAGATCTGGGCGGCGTTCTGACACTCAGAGTAGGGGTACTCTGACGTGGCCATCTCCAACATGCACATCCCAAACGCATACACGTCCACCGACTCATCGTACTTCTCCTCGTACATCTCTGGAGCCATGAACTCTGGAGTACCTGCCAGACAGGACGACAGGATGGAGAAGGAGGGGTGGAAAAAAAGATAGAAGGAGAGAAAGCAGATGATGATTAGTTTCACATCAAAGCAATAAAAGCATCTAAGTCAGTTGATCTCACAGGTGGGGGGAAAACTGAGTTTGAACCAAGATGGTTGCCAGTTTCCCCCCAGGGAGTATTCTAGCACACCTGGCAGGATGAAACTGGAGACCCTGGCAGGCCGGCCTGCGCCAGAGGCTTTACCACACATGCTACTCAGACTCTGAATCACAGACTCTATAAAAAAAGGTTCTACGTTCATTTCAAACATTTTTCACTCTTCCTCCTCTGTGACTGACCGCACCCTTCCACTCAAACCCACACATTCCATTCCAGAAGTCAGCGGTGGTTACACATGAATTCTAATTTCTGCCAGCTGGGAAGAAGGTGTGTGTGTGTGTGTACCCGTGTCAGTTTGCATGTATGTCTGAGTTCAGGGGTCATGACACACACCTATGACACTCTTGGCGAAAGAGGCCCTCTTGAGCGTGGCCAATCCCAGGTCTCCGATCTTGACGGAGCCGGTGGGCCCGGTGATGAAGATGTTGTCGCACTTGAGGTCACGGTGGATGATGGGCGGGGCCCTGGTGTGCAGGAAGTGGAGGCCTTTCAGGATCTGACGACACCAGCTTCTCAGAACCTTGATCTTCATCACCTTGAACCTCTTCAGGTACCTGAGGACACACACACACAGACCGGGACACACAAACACACAGACACAAAAGGACACACACACAGACACACACACCAGACACACACATTAGCTACTGCTTGAACTAATACAAAACATTGCGAGATTAACATTAAGATTCCCTTTGTTGTCCCAAGAAGTGGAAAATGTGGCTTGGCCTTTTCACCAAAGCTGCACCCAGAAATACAAATAAACATTCAGAATAAAAGAGATCATAAACAAGTGAATTATGTAGTGAACTGTAGTAAACTGTGTATTGTGGACAGACCAGTTCTACATGGTGAACACCATCAGATAAAACCCTGTGTTTCCCACACACAGTTGCTATTTAGGAAGGTGTGTTCCATGTCACTGAGCGTCATGTTGACAGATTGGGACAGGAAGCATATCCACGACGACAGCCATTAACCCTCCGGCCTCCTGTCAATCATACAAACAGCCGGCCCCTCTCTCATCCATCAGCCTTATCTGGGCCAACTTCAAACCTCTGGGTCTCACAAGTGAGGAAAACTATTCCGTCGACAACCCAGCATGACAGTGGAGGAAGGCGTCGTGACAAAACCCTGAAAAGAGTGACAGACGATCTATTCTAAGCAGCTTTGCAGCAGGATGGAGAGGCGGGTTGGTCAGCAGACGGGGGTGGAGTGTGTTTACAGACACGGACTAGACGTGGAACAGTACGAAGGACGGGGTGTTTGAGGAGCCGAACAGGATCATGGTGGAGGAGGCGAGGCCCCTGTGAAGAGAGTTGACAGGTGTGTGTGACTGAATGTGTGTGTGTGTGTGAGTACAGTGCCTCCATGGCAACAGTCAAACACCCGAAAGCTGACCTCCCCCCCACGCCCCCCCTTCTCCTTTTCTCTCCTTTACAACAAATATATCTCCATTCTTGAGAGCTTCAACAGCGTTTAGTACACGCATTTTCCTTGTTTTCTCAGCCCTTAATGATCCGTTTTTCAGACAGCTGGGAGGAAGGAGTACATTCTAGAAGCAGAGCTGGATCTTGGTCTCGTGTGTGTGTGAGTGAGTGAGTGAGTGAGTGAGTGAGTGTTTGTGTGTCGGTGAGTAAGCGGGTCAGAGGTCAAACATTTCCAGAACTCTGAAACCAGTCTGTACTGTTAATGTGAGTGTGCTTCCTGCATGTGTATATAAACCGTGTGGTCGTCACCACCAGGGGGGCACCATGCCAGCCGGCCGCCCCCCCAAGAGCCAGGCTGCCCCCCTGGAGACAGAGCGCCTGGTGGCAGAGCGTGACCGCTGTCTCTCGGCACGGCCCGCACACTGCCAGCATAACCACTCTGTGTTCGACCCAGCAGGGCTGTAATCACAGGGGAGGAGGAAGGGACAAGGAGAGAGAGAGAGAGAGAGAGAGAGAGAGAGAGAGAGAGAGAGAGAGAGAGAGAGAGAGAGAGAGAGAGAGAGAAAGAGAGTGAGAAAGAGAGAGTGAGCAAGAAAAAGAGAGAGAAAGAGAGTGAGAAGGGGAGAGGGAGAGAGAGCAAGAGAGAGTGAGAGAAAAAGAAAGAGTCTCTTACAGTAAATGTGGACAAAGGAGCCTAAGGCATCCACTGGAGGGAGCTGCTGGCCCAGAATGCACTTGGGTGCATTTGTATGGTTCTGCCCCTGTGGACATAGTTCTAGGGAGCGACAACACAGCTGAAAAGCATGCCTGACACACTCCCTCTGTTTATCTATTAATCTCTCTCTCCATCTCACTCCCTCTCTATCTATCCTCTACCCTCCCTCTCTCTCCCTCCCTCTCTCTCTATCCAGCCCTCCGCCAGGAATGTGGAGAATCTGCAGAAGCAGCAGCTGGCACATGGGCAACGTTCCCATGATGCACTCTGCCTCCGTGGCAGGGGGAGTGGAGCTGGCCATACATTGGCACACACACACACACACACATCACCACCCACAGTGATGTGTGTTGTACTGACGAATCAGGGCTGAGACTGGCAGACTGAGGGACTGGTTGATAGAGATGCACAGGGGGTCTTCCAGGGGAGCACAACCTGGTTCACAATAGCGGCTCCACTTAGAGCAACGACTCAGAATTCCCCAAAAACCCAGCAGACAACCAAAGTGCTAAATTATATGACTCGTTATAAAAGCAGGTATTGAAAGCTTTCTTAGGAGGAAAAGGACATTGGGAAGAAAAAGTAATTTAATGGTAATTGCTGCTGTTGAACCAATTTTCACATCTCCATTGGTGGTGCTCTGGTGTGGAGGTGAGTCATGGAGGGAGAGACCCGACAGAGAGACCAGTGGGAGAGAGAGAGAGAGACCAGTGGGAGGGAGAGAGGGAGAGAGAGAGAGAGAGAGAGAGAGAGAGAGAGAGAGAGAGAGAGAGACCAGTGGGAGAGAAACAGAGTCCGGAGGGAGACAGGAACATCCGTCTGCTATAATTCTGTTTGAAGAGTGTACTGCAAAGTCCAAAAATATCCTTAACAGCCTTTGTACGAGTTCCCAGATGTGTGTGTGTGTGTGTGTCACGAGCCTGTACCTGTGTGTGTGTGTCACTCACGTTTTCAGTGTTCCTGAGGTCATGAGCTCGGTGACCAGTACGATGCACTTGGAGGCGCTCTTGCCCTTGGAGGGGGACTCCCAGGAGTCGTAGAAGCGGACGATGTTGGGGTGCTGCAGCCCCTTCAGCATCCCCGCCTCCTCCTTGAAGCGCTGACGCTCAGTCTTGGACAGCTTACGATCCTACCAGAGACACAGGGACACAGGGTCAGTACACACACACACACACACATGTACACGCAGGGACACAGGGTCAGTACACACACACACACACACACACACACGTACACGCAGGGACACAGGGTCAGTACACACACACACACACACACACGTACACGCAAGGACACAGGGTCAGTACACACACATGTACACACACGTACACGCAGGGACACAGGGTCAGTACATACACACCCACACACATACGTACACGCACACTTTGCCTATCGCTCTCTTTTTTAACTCACTCTCTCTCTCTCTGTGTGTGTCACTGTCTCTCTTCCTCTCACACTTACAAACTTAATTACAGGGTGGTGAGACTCAACCTGGCTTGGATGAGCTACAGAACAGAGACCACAGGTAAACAAGAGAAGACAGAGAAAACATAAGCAGCTGTTTGTGGCCTCCTGTACCACCTCCTCAGTGCCCTGGCTCGCGTCTGTGTGGGTCTTAATAAGAATACTTGAGCTGGCGTCGATAGCCTAGCAGAAGCAGCTCTGCTGTGGTCACTGTGCTTGAGAGACCCTCTATAAACACTGTGTTTAACAGGCTGGTGTGGGAGACTGGGGGGGCGGGGTTACAGGCTGCAGAGCCTACCCTGTCAGAAGCCTGGCTGGGCCCTGGCTGGGCCCAGGCTGAGCCTGGCTGGGCCCAGGCTGGGCCCTGGCTGGGCCTGGCTGGGCCCTGGCTGGGCCTGGCTGGGCCCTGGCTGGGCCTGGCTGGGCCTGGCTGGGCCCTGGCTGGGCCTGGCTGGGCCTGGCTGAGCCTGGCTGGGCCTGGGCTAGCACCAGAGGGTTTCAATCAGGGCCTCAGCTAGGCTGCACTCTTGACAACAAACCTATTTAATGTGCATGTGTGAAAGAGAGTCATCATCACACACGTGTGTGTGTATTGACCGAGTGACCTTGCATTGGTGAGTCACCAGGTCTGCATTGCGCCACCTCACGCTCACACTCTCTCGTGTACACAGAGGTTCAGGGGTCACCAGGAGAGCTGAAGATCCAAATACTTTAGAACTGTACAGTACACTGATCTCAGTACACTGATCTCCTAAATACAGTTATACTAGGTCACTAAAGAGTGCATTCAATCCTTAATTAAAAACGACCCTGTTGCGATGCCTATATATAACAACTGTGTAATTATACGCATGTGCATTCTGGACACCTGCCTATCTATTCAACGAGCCAAATTAGACACTGTAGTCTAAAATGTTGAAATGTTTTGCCAGGGACACAGGAAAACAGCATGACTTGGTCTCCTTTTTACTGCTTCGAGATACAAACAAGGTTCCGGGGGAGGAGTGTGTGTGTGTGTGTGTGTGTGTGTGTGTGTGTGTGTGTCTCTCCTGTGTGCACTTCTGATCATCCTATTTCCACCAGCTCGGTGGCTAACCACAAGCGACGCATATAGCGCTTTCCTGCTGCGATCACAACCCAGGTGTTTGTGCTCGACAAACAACAGCCATGTGACCCGCACGCTGACGAGATTACAGCCAGGCCAATCACACACGGCCAAATGCTGCCAAATTAGCCCCTGAATCCAGGAAATCACAAACACACCCTGAGTGGTTAGATGACAAGACAGCTGACTCCTCCTGGAGAGAAGCTGATTGGCTGCAGGGCTGGTCGGACCAGTTAGGCCCGGTCACAAGGTGAGACCGAGCCCGTGTCCTACCCCTGCCTGGACCGCACCTCTGTCGGAGGTAGAGAGATAACCGACCACGGGGAGAGGAGGATGGAGATCTAGGGGGAGGATGGGGAGACTGAAGAGAGGGATAGCGGGGGAGGACAGAAAGAGGAATGGGGGGTCCCAGTCAAGCCTTGAGGGCTCTGATGAACTATTTCGCCATCATGAAATATTCATAGAGGAGAGAGGTCGGGATCAGAGCACTTATTTCAGGGATTTGTGGCTGTGGATTACTGGCAGCCTCACACTCTCTACCCAGATTCCTCTCTCTCCCTCCTTCTCTCTATGTTCTCCCTGTCCAACAGGCTATTGCTGCGCAATAGGAGCGCTTTCAGGGGGCAGAGGGTTAACAGACAAACACACTCAACTTAATCGATTCAGATTACAACAGGATAAGGGCACATAAAGGGCTGCCCTGTCCATTAGTAGGGGTGGGGGGGGGGGCAGGGGTGGGAGGGGAGAGAGAGATGTGGTGATGTTACTGCAGAGCTGCCTCCAGTGGGCCTCGGGGCCGCGTGTCTCAGCCAGCCCTGCACATCTGTTCCGCGCCGTAGCCAGCGTCAGCGTCAGTGACCTAGGCCAGGCTGGAGAGGAGCCAGGGGCTTCGAGGAAAGCCATCCATCATGTCTCTGAGCGTGACAATACTGGACACAGTTCCAAAATAACAGTCTGCATGCTCGTATGGAAGGACGAGGGTGTGTGTGCGCGTGTGTGTAGCTCTGAGTGAGAGCTGATCACACCAGCAGGCCTGAACGTGATCATATGTTTCAGCTAGAATATATAGATCCAGAATTATATTATACTGTACTGCAGCCCATCTGGTATTAATATGATTGTCGAGTGCACACCCAAGCTCTCTCACCCAAACTCTCTCTCACACACACAGCTCCCTTCCAGCGATGAGAAGTCCTATGGTTGACCACACTCCGTGACAACAGAGCTGTCCTCGATGAAAGGAAAGGATACTGGAGGACAATTAACCAATACAAACAGGACGTCAGATGAAAATCCTCTTCCTGTGACAACAGTAACCACTGAAACTACCGTCTCTGCCATCTACTGGCCTGTTGCTAGACAACAAATACATATTGTGCCCATTTAGTCCACCATTGATTAAAGGTTATGTAGGCAAGTTGTGCGAAGCAAGCTATTTTCGAGGGAGTCGGGTGGCTGAGCGGTTAGGGAATCGGACTAGTAATCAGAAAGTCGCCGGTTCGATTCCCGGCCGTGTAAAATGACGTTGTGTCCTTGGGCAAGGCACTTCACCCTACTTGCCTCGGGGGAATGTCCCTGTACTTACTGTAAGTCGCTCTGGATAAGAGCGTCTGCTAAATGACTAAATGTAAATGTATTTTAGCTTCAATTCCAAATGATTCAAACCATAATATCCCACCCCCTCCCTTCAAAGCCACTCCCACTAAACTACAGTAACGGGCATTGAGTGGAGGGGCAGAGTGCACGCTGGTAGGTAGGTAGACAGACAGACAGCCCGTCCAATCATTAGTCAGGGTACGGCTTAATGATTTGTTGTGTTTATTACAGTCTTGCGACACCCACAGATGTCGGATTAATTTCATATTACCAACAAACCTTTATATGTATTGGTTGCTATCGAGATGTGAAGTTTATTTAGGCAAATATGACAATCTTGTCAGGTCGCAGATGCTGTGGTCTCGGATGCTGAGTGTAGTTTTTTTTTTATCAGCTAATCTGCTACTGCTGCAGTGCAGCCTTGATGAAGTAACAGGCTGCCCACTTCCTGTGACGGATGGGTAGAAGGTCACATTACTTTTCTGGAAACCCTGCTCTCTCGTTTCCCAGCAGCACTCAAGCCCAGAGCCTGACCAATCCGTTTCTTGTACACTAAACCCCGCCCTCTGGGCACAAACATATTGCATTTGTACTGCACGTCATGTTAGTATGTATGTATGTATGTATGTATGTGTGTGTGTGTGTGTGCGCGCATGTGTGTGTGTGTGAGTTTGGTTATTGGAAAAGGATGAGGAACTTCCACAAAGATCCAACTAGGTCCGTTCTCGTGACAACTGATCAGGAAACAAGCCTCCTGAAAACATCACAAGACCTCAGTTTGTCAACTCCAAAATATTATCCTCCGCTACACTGCTTATGAACTCTTACTATCTTTCTATTTCTGGCTTTCTTTTTTCGCGTGAGTTATCGGCAGAGACATAGATTTGATCTAGCAGAAGTGACAATGCTGTCTGATCGAGGTTATTTCTGAGAGATAAGATAGGAGAGAGAGTGTGTGTGTGTGTGTGTGTGAGTGAGTGAATGAGAGAGAAATGACAAAAAGAGAAAGTAGAAACGGAAGACAGAAAAAGAGAAGTGAGAGAGGGATAGAGAGGGAGAGAGGCAGGGAGAGAGAGATAGGGAGAGAGAGAGAGAGAGAGAGAGAGAGAGAGGATGAGATAAACAGAAAGAGGATGTGAGAGGCAGAGTGGGAGATGTTGCCTCAGAGAGGATGAAAGAGGTTGTGGCG
Organism: Osmerus mordax; assembly: GCF_038355195.1. Taxonomy (NCBI): domain Eukaryota; kingdom Metazoa; phylum Chordata; class Actinopteri; order Osmeriformes; family Osmeridae; genus Osmerus; species Osmerus mordax. The sequence continues at coordinate 2,388,145 of NC_090066.1, forward strand.
TCGGTGTCATCCTTATTGAGAGGAGGGAGGAAACCAAACTAACCTGGAGGGGTTTGGCCGTTAGGTGCCTGGGCGTAAGTCTGGGTTTGGGCCTGGGGGTAGTTCTGGGTCTGGGGTAGCTCTGGGTCTGGGTCTTGGGGTAGCTCTGGGTCTGGGGTAGTTCTGGGTCTGGGTCTTGGGGTAGCTCTGGGTCTGGGGTAGTTCTGGGTCTGAGTCTGGATATCTGGAGCTTGGGTCTGAGCCTGGGTCTGGATGAATGTGGTGTTCTGTCCAGAACGGGCCTCCAGCAGGGAGGGGGCCTGAGGAGGGCCAGCCCTAGCAGGCACCCAGGGACCCGCTGCAGAGGGCCTGAGGAGGGCCAGCCCTAGCAGGCACCCAGGGACCCGCTGCAGAGGGCCTGCTGTATGAAAGACCCAGTGTGTGTGTGGTGTGTGTGGAGTCCTGTGTTCCTGCAGAGTTTACAGTGGAACAGGTCTCAGCCTCTGTACCCGATCTTCTACGTGGGGAAGGAGGATGAGAGAGACGGGGGAGGAAATGAAAGAGGAGAGCGTTCTGCTTGGGCCGAGCAGAACATCTGCTATAAATAAGACACAGCAACTTTCTTCATCTAAAAAAGATGCTAAGATGCAAAACGGCACACAGTAACTTCACTGTAACAGTCGAGGGGGAGTGCTCTTAAGAGTTCTATAAACAGACATTTCTACGCTGGGTTCCTATTAGAGAAGGAAACTTCTGGGTTACAAAGTTTAGCTTTTTTTATGTTTCTGAGGTTTTGGGTTTCCAGGCAATCAGCACTTCACAGACGGCTCCCTAACCAAGGCCATGTGTAGCTGCTTGCAGCCTGGCAGCCTGGACTCCGGTTCACCTCCCTGCCTCTAGGGGCAGTAGTGGTGATATGTCAATAAACCTAACATTCGCTTCCAGTAAAATCTCCTTGTTATGTAATGATTCTAATGGAGGTGAGGAAGTTAAGGCCTGATAGTGAGGCAGAGATTACAGCCAAAGTAAACTGTGTCTGATGTTCAGCTTAAGTTGGAGGCTGTGGGGCCCTGTGTTGGGTTTGGGAAGGAAGGCGGGGGTGGATTTCAGAAGTGGAGGGCAGTAATCTAGCCACCTGGCATCAGGGCCAGCTGCTGCAGTACTGACAGAGGACCAGTCCATCACTCACCAAGCAGGATCTCTAGGCTGGCAGAGCAGGCCATGTCAACAGAACCTCAACGTAAAACGCTCTATCCCAAATATTCCCGCTCATTCTAGAACGGAATGAACTTCTAGAACTACATCATTCACCGACCAGGATCTCCACGGAGCCGTGGCGAGTAGGATCCAGGGAATCCTCACACCGGTCGGATAATTAGCCCCAAATTAGAGAGCTGTACTACCCAGAGACAGCCTGATCTGAGACAACATTCTCCTGAGGGTGGGTGGGTGAGTGTGTGAGTGAGCACTGGCCACAGCTGATGCATGCTGAGGCCTGATGATGAAAGTGATGAATGTGCTCGCTAGCATGATGCAACTGAACCAGGTCCCAGGTGGAGACAGTGCAGGAGTCCCAGTCACCCAGGCGGGACTGCATGCTGAGACAGGTGGACTGCTCTGGTCCCAGCTGGTTTTAACCTCACCCTCGTGCCCTATACCCGGAAGGCCAGCTCACACACACACACACACTTACCAACGTGCACACACACACACACACACACACACACCTCTAGCCCCCAGTAACCTACCATCCCAGTGTTGACATTATCTTAGTGCCTCCATCCTCAAAATCCATTTGCATCAATTAGAGCTCAGAGAGGCATCCATTTCTCCCTCCTCCCCTCTCTCCCTCTCTCCCTCCTCCCCTCTCTCCCTCTCTCCCTCCTCCCCTCTCTCCCTCTCTACCACTTATTTCTCTTACCCCTCCATCTCCCCCTTCTTACAGCTCCTCATCCTTCTGTCTCTGGGCTAAATCAACTGGGCTGTCATCGATGTTCTGACTCGCCTATCGACCTTGGACTGGACTTCAACTACCTCCTCATCACACCCCCCCCCCCCTCCCCTCCCGCCCGCCCCGCCCCCCTTCCGCCCTGCACCCTCCTCTTCACATCCAGGCACATGCTGCACAAATCCTCAATGGGCCGCCCCGACTTAACAAAAGCCTCCCGGTGGATTTCTGTGCGCTGCATTGAGAGGGCCAGCCTTGGCCTGGTACTGGCAACGCGGGCGCTCCAGAACTAATAAACAATCCTGGCTGGAGAACGAAGGCTGACGGACACTATAAATAAAAGTTCAGAAAACAATGAGGCCACAGAGAAAGAGAGAGGAAAATTGAGGGCATGGTGATCCACAATAAGACCCATTTAAGAGTCCTGCTTGGAGCGTGATCTCTTTCTCTGTGTGGGTGTGTGTGTGTGTGTGTGTGTCTGTGCGGGTTGCTGGCTGGTATCTGGGTCAAAGAAACAAGGCGTCCACAGTGCGTCTTCCTGCCTGCCCTGGCCCAGGGTTCTGGGGGTCAGGAGGTCCGACCTGCCTGTGGTGCTGGAGCCTGGTGCTGGCTAGCCAACCAGTGTCACCCAGAGACAACAACTATTGTTCTGCAGACAGCAACACACCAGGCTGGGATGGAGGACACGGGCACAGCCCCGCTCTCATGACACATCATCCCATCTTCCAAGAGCCATCTCTGGATACAACAACCATCTGCTTCCCCTCCTATTCTTTCTCCTGGAAGTCTGGTCCTTGGAAAAAGTCTTCAATGCAGTCTAGGATCTGGTTAACACGCAACATTGTAACCACACCAACTGGTTAAAAGTTTAAATAATCATCCAGCCTAATACCCGGAAAGACTAGCAATGAACATTTCCAAGCATTAGAAATAAAGTAGGTCTTCTCTTAATCCCTAATCCGACACCAGCGAGCGGATATTATGGCTAATCTGCCAACTGTAAACTCCGGCCATGCCTGCTCCCTCTCCTTCCTAACTTGTAACTAGTGTAGACACACTTTTCAGCCTGTTCTGCATGAGCAACATAACTTGGACAGGACACACACACCTGCAGGTCCTGGATAACTAATATAACAATAGCGGTCATTGTGTCCCTGAAGTGGTCTTCTCATCTCACAATCCCATCTGAGATCAGAAGGAGCAAACAGGTGAAGAGACATTTGTGGTTTTCCATGATTGATAAAAACACTGGACCTAGCGAGGCTAATTGAGGTTAGACTTGAGCCAGGCTGGAGAGGCAGGCCTATTCAACGGAACCTCAAAGCATTCTACCCGGAACATTCCAGGTCATTCTAGAACGGAATGAACTTCTAGAACTCCAGCTTCCAACACTGGAGACCTCTGCCAGATGAATGATGGAGGTCATTATGTCCAGACCCCATCATATATCTTGATGCATCAACAGTCTCAAAATACGACAGGCGAGGGGAGACTGGGGGAAACGACCTCACACCTTTTACAAACCACAGAGCCAGACTGGAAATCACATGCAGAAAGGGGTCAGGGGTCGAAAGCATGGCAAGCCCAAAATGGCTCCCGCAGTTGCTGCTGAAAGCTGTCTTGATTCTAGGAGTGCTGCTGAAACTGGATACCTGTTTGCACTTGACGGGCTAGTAAGTGATGGTCCTAAGGCCTTGGGGTTGGAACTGGGGTGCTTTACAACAGGAAGGGTGTTTGTGTGTGTGTGTGTGTGTGTGTGTGTGGGTGAACTACTCTTCGAAGATGCAACAATATCAGCCGAGACTAGAAAGCAGGTTTCTTCGTCCCCTGACGACCCCCTGGTTAGAGGCAGTGTTTCCATCCAGTCAGGAGCAGCGGGCGAGGGGGTGAGGGGGTGGGCTTTGATGATCACAGCTGGAGGGTCACCACCAGAGAGACTGTCCCCTTCCTGTCCCAGACACCAGCCCAGCAGGCACACACACCAGTCATACTGTCCCAGCCTTGACCTGGTGGCCAACACACACACACACACACACACACGTAGAACAAGCACACATCCCACAAACAAAGCTGAGATCATATTCTTTCAAAACAAATGTTGAGCAATATTCAGTGCATACCCATGTGTGTGTGTGCGCGCGCCACGCGTGCGTGTGTGCGCACACACACACACGTTACTTGTTAGATGTTACATGGAGGAACTCTCTGTGTGTGTGTGTGTGTGTGTGTGTGTGTGCCTAGCCTGCAAGGAGTCACTCTGATCAGGCCCTATGGGAGCGGAGGAGTCAAACAGAACATCTCTATTATACTGTGGCCTACACCCACCCACACACACACACACACACACACACACAGAGAGAGTTCCTCCATGTAACATCTAACAAAACAGGGATTAGCTCATCAAACACAAAGAGCTGTGATTGGAGGTTTGAATCCCCTTAACATCATCATCGAGAGAAGGAGGAAGAGAAAAAAGAGAGAGAGATTTAAAATACAAAGAATAAGTAGATATATCCATCAGGAAAAGTGACAACTTCCCTCTGCCTTTCTCTTCCTAAATATCTCTGTCAGCCTCTCACTATAGTTCCCCATCTCCTTTTCTGCTTTGACCTGCATAATCTCGTGTGTTACGTGAGATCTGACATGAGTGGGACTCATTTAAGCCGTTAGTAGGATGGAGGCAGGAGAGAAGGGCCTCCGCAACGCAGCCTCATAACGTCAGC